>NW_022900944.1:36948057-36951462 GCF_012274545.1 Fukomys damarensis
CAATGGGGGGGGGGGGCAGGGAGTAATGTGTTATTTAATGAAGACATGGCCTGTAATGTAAGGTCTTTCGTTTTCATTTCATTTTTCCAGGAAACGCATTAGAAATCCTGACCTCCTGAATAACACTTAATCCAACATTCTTGCTTCACGACATTCTTTCTCCAAGGAATCGCTGCACTGACCACCTCCCCACCCTCATGCTCCTTCCTTTGTCTTCCTCAGCGACTCCAGGGAGGCCTTTGTCCCCACCCCCACTCCTGATATACCTTCCCAAGGCTCACCAAGTTCCAGCCCCACGGGGCTCCCAAGCGCACCCCAAGCTCCACAAGCTTAATGGGTGCCCAGTAAACATGTGTTGAGTGGATGAACAAATGTGTGCAGGACCTCCCACGTTGTGCCCACTCGAAGCTTCCAACCGTTCTTGCGGACCCCATTTTAGGGAGGGGAGCCTGTGGAGACTATGATTTTCTCAAGGACATGTAGCTCATAGGTATAGGAGCTGTGGAGACACAATGCTGGATTCTGATTCCTGGTTCTGCTCCCACTCGACAGATTCGCTCCAGCCCTCTCCTGGGCCCCACCCCTCGCCGGCTCAGCTTCAACACCAGTATCGGAGGGGAGACCGGGCTGACAAGCTGCGTGTTCCCGGATGAGCTTCTGACGCAGATCTTGACCAAGCGGATACAGGTGCGTCATGTCCACCCGCACAGAACCTCACTACTCAGCGCTCAAACCCTGTCGCTAATCTCGAGCTGAAATTCTGGGCCATGGAGAAACACGGCAGCTCAGAACTCAGGGCCCCAGGAAGAGAAAAGGTAGGGTTTTGGTCTTTGGTGAGACTGGGAGCTTGAATCGCTTCCTTCATCAATAAAGTCTTTGCTACAAAGTAAACACAGTACCAGCTGAACTAAAGGGGTGTTTCCTAGAATTGATTTGCATCCTGACCCAAGCTTCTGGTCTCATCAAAAACCTTAAGATCAGTTCCTGGCCGATGGTGCCAGAGTCTGGAGCACACTTCGAGTAACGCTGCAGTACAGTAAAGACTGTTCTTTGGGATTAACGTCTCCAAAATCATTGCACTTCAGGGCAGTGAGGCCACAGAAAAAACAAACAAAACACCAGCCTTCCACTCCGGGAGGGCTGACTGTTGGTCTGTGCCTGAGAACAGCTTTTCTTTGCATCTTATTTTCATGGATCTTCCTAAACCCTTACTTTAACATTTTGTTTGTCCATTATTCAATAGAGATGGAATAAATCCTGTGGTTTGCAGTTATGTGCCATAAAGATATTACGTGGCCAATTAGATATCTTTATTCTTCCCTTTTGTTTCGCAGCAGCACCTTGGATGTAGCAGGCAGCGGGTAATTTTGTGATGTTTTCATCTATTGGGGTCCAGTAAGTGTGCAGACCCCACTGAGGCTCCAGTGAAAACCCCAGCAGAAGAGCCAACAGCTGTCTCTCTGGAGAGCAGTTGGCTTTGAGGCCCTGGTAACCAACCATCTTGCTCTCTCTGGTTGCAGCTGAGCGACTGCTACCGAGGAGTGGTGTTTGATGGCCTTGACACCCTCTTCGCGCAGAGCGGGACTGCGGCCCTCCTGTGCCTGCTGAAGGCCATCGGCAGCCGGGAGCACATCTATGTTCTCAACTTGGCCCAGGATTTTGCAGCCATGAAGGCCCAGAAGAAGGCCAGAAAGGAGCAGGAAGGCAAGGCCCCCAATCTTCCCAGGCTGTCCCGCCAGGACTCTCACCGGTCTTTCCTTTTCATGGGGCCTTGGGCTTTTCAAGATGACTTGATAATCCACTGGGTTTCACTGCAGTTTTACACTTCCTGTCTGTCCCATTGGCACTGTACCTCCAGCGGAGGATGCAGCCCCAGGTTTGCATTGCTCCTTTGCTATGAGGGGCCTGAAACAGAGCAGGCTGATAGAGAGTATGCAGCAAAAGCCAAACCCCACTCCCTGACAGCAGACACTCTGTCCCCTGAACATCAAATTACAACCAGCCTGAGAATGCATGGCAAGGCTTTCCTTACTCAGACAATCCTTTGTTTGCAGGTTTGGTTTAAGCCAACTGTGTATTTCCTGTAGAAGTAGAGGGGTTGGTAAATTCTACAAGCAGCCTCTACATTATAGAGGTTGTGTGCTCAGCTTGTGTGTGCCCAGCACTCCACAAGACATTTGTATACTTTAGGTCACTTATCTTCACAGTAATCCCGTGAAGATTACTGTGTCCATTTTACAGATGAGGACAGTGAAGATCCTCCTAGGTGTTGTGACAAGCACATGTAATCTCAGTTCTCTAGGAGGTTGACTTGGGAGGATCTCAAGTTTGATTCCAACCCTAGGCAACTTAGTGAGACACTGTCTCAAAATTAAAAATGGGCTGGGGATGTAGCTCGGTGTGAAGGTCCTGGGTTCAATCCCTATACAGCAGAGAAAGAGAGAGGGAGAGAGAAAGAGGGAGGGAGGGAGATAAAGGGAGAGGAGAAGAAAGAATGAGAAGAGAAAGTCTTGTCGAGATCACATTGCACATTAATAAGAGAACCAAGTGTGTGCCACTGTGAAATCTCTGCTTTTTCTGTCATATGCCAATGACCTGGGAGGTAAAAAAAAAGTCAGTAACTCAAAGATTTGATTGAAAAATAGATACACATACAGTAAAGTCAGCTTAATTCCCAGTTTAGTCAGAAGACCTGGAAAGCTTGGCCCTTGAGGGAGGTGTTTGGGCACAGCTGCCAGCAGAGCTGCTCCTGGGAGGCAAAGCCTGGCCTCTGAGAAGCCCAGCTCCTGCCCACCGAGGTCCTCCTGCCCTCCAGTTTACCTCTCTTTGGGCACAGTCTATACAAATCAGAAGGCTTCTCCAGGTAAGGAAATATTTACAGACACTGGGCTGTCTTAGTTCTGGAGCAGAACTGAAGTCTACTTTCTCCTATTCTCATCAGAAAACCCAGGAGTGACAACCAGGCAGGCATCCCTTAGCAGTGTTTCAACCTCCAGGTTCCTAGTTCCCCAGAAAGCTACCTTCTCCATAGTGATCAACTTGAAAGAGATTGCCACTTTTCACTTTCCCAGTTATCTTGGAATTAAAGTTTCTCCTGGTTAAACTGTGGGCTCCTCTGCCCTAAATTATATGCATTTGAAAAGGGCTGTAAGACAGCATACAATAACAATCTTACTGTATTAAAATATAAACTTTAGTGAACATTTCTGGGTTTGCTGGGCATTAGATTAGCACACTGAACACCCACAACCTTGGGAGAGAGGAATTACTATTCTTATCTGTTTCTATCCTTTGATCAGTGACAGAGAAAAGAATTCAGCCGGGGATTTAGCTCAGAGGTTCGGTGGCCTGCCTTGCAAGCGCCAAGGACCCAAGTTCAATCCCTGGTACCAAAAAAAAAAAAAA
>NW_022900944.1:36951676-36958058 GCF_012274545.1 Fukomys damarensis
AAAAAAAAAAAAAAAAAAAAAAAAAAGAATTCAAATGCAGATCCCTGAGTCCAAAGCTCAAACCTAGGCAGTTGTGCAATGAGACAGGTGTTCTAGAGATGAGTGACAGAGCAGTCAAGTGCCTTTTCTGTCATGCCTGTGCACCTGGACCTAGAATCCACGAGTGTGGAACGGGTGTCCCCTTGGTTTGCAAACATCTCTGTTGCCCTGCACACTTTGGTGGCATATGCTCAAAATGGGTAAAGTTGATGGGTGTTATATTAGTTTCCTGTCATTGCTGTGACAAATCACCGTCTTAGTCCATACAGGCTGCTACGACAAAATACCATAGACTGGGTAGCTTATTTCTTATAGTTCCGGAGGCTAGGAAGTCCAAGATCAAGGTGCTGGTCAATGTCTGGGTCTGATGAAGGCCATTTTGGTCCTAGAAGGTGTCTACAGCTGAGCCCTCCCCTGGAGAGAGGGGCAAACAAGCTCCCTCAGGCCTCTCCTGTAAGGACATGGATCCCATTTATTGGGGCTCTACACTCATGATCTCATCACTTCCTAAAGACCTCACCTCTTAGTACTGTCCTTTTGGGGATTAGGCTTCCACATATGAATCTGGGGGCACAGCAAACACAAACTTAGTGACTTAAACTTACTGCCTTACAGTTCTAGGGCCAAAAGTCCTAACCAAGGTAGCAGGGCTGTGGTCCTTTGGAGGCTATTGTGGGAGAGGATACTTTTTCTAGTTTCTAAAGTCCATCTGTGTCCCTTGGCTCATGGTCCCCTCCTTGTAGCCCTCTGCTTCTGCTGTCATATCACCTTCTCTGACCTTGACTCTCCTGCCTCCTCCTTACAAGGATCTCTGTGATTAGACTGGGCCCACCCAGACACTCCAGGACAGTTTTCTCAACTCAGGCTCCTTACTTCAACCGCATCTGCCAAATCCTTTCTGTCATGGATGGCAAACTCCAAGGACTAGGGCACGGGCATCGTTAGGGGCTGCCATTCATCCAACCACGAATGGAAACCAAATTTGGCACAGCGAAAATGGAGGAATGAATGCCAGACACCCACCTGCCACCTCTTGCTGTCGCAGGCTATGCCAGCAGAGAGCAGAACAGCTGTCGGACTTGACCTCCCACTCCCCCGTCCCTCCCTCACCCCCACAGAACGCAAATACAAGGAAGCACTTGAGAAAGAGAAGGAGCGTCTCCAAAACATGGATGAGGAAGAATATGATGCTTTGACAGAGGAGGAGAAGAGCAAGTTTGACCGGGAGGTTCAGCAGGTGCTCCGGGAGAGGAAGAAGAGGTAGGCACCAAGGGCTGGCCGGACAGAGGCTGCTCCCCTGGGAGGAGCTTGTAGAGGGACAAGGTGGGCGGGGCAAATTCTCAGCTCATGTCAACTTTGGGGAGGGCAGCAGTAGCAGAAAGCAGACAGCAAGAAGACCCAACAGGCCCATCAGGGCATTGGTTACTACAACCTTTCAGGGTGTTGCCCATTCCCTTCTCCTTCCTCCTTGCTAGGAGCATTGGGAGGTAGTACGAAGTTTCGTAAGGTCTTGACTGACCCTGGGGAGGGGTTGGTGGCCCATGTGCTATCCTTGATCCCCCACTGTCTCCCTCAGCAAGTGTAACCTGGGTAAAGCTTATCAGCCTCCGCACCTAGGTATCAGCAGCTGGTGACCCAGAACCCATTCTCCTGACATGAGTACAGGGGCTGCCCCCAGAACTCAGCGATTTCTCCCATTCCCCGTGCCATGGTGTCAGGCCTAGCTGCCTCTTCCCTGTGATCCTTCACCTGGGCCAAGTTCACTTGACCCCCCCAGGTAAACTCATAGCCAGCAAGCTCAGCCCCTCTCTGCCCCCCTGCCGGGGACCACATGAGAGCAACTAGATGCCTCCACACCACTTAGAGTCCAGAAGACTTGGGGCTACGGCTCAGATTCAGGTGGGCAGCAGGACAGAGGTGCCTCCTTCCTTAGGTCTTCAAACACGGTGGGGCTGGCTGGTTCAACCCACTCCCTGGAACACTGGCATCAGAGGAGACGGAGCTGAGATACTCACCCACAGTGTAGCCTGCCTCTCACCTCTCCTTTCACCTCCAGACTCTTCCCACTGGCTCCAAAGGAGTCCTGTGTCCCCGCCCACCCTACAGCACACCTCTTTCTTCCTTTCTCCTCCATGGCCCATTGTAGAAATATCTAGTCCTCCAGAGGCACAACAAGCCTAGCCTTGGGACTCCAAAGGACACTCTTCATCACCTAGGCTTCTAGATATTCATTCCTGGTGGACTTAGAATATGCAAATCTGATTCATAGAGCTCAAAGATGAGCCGTATCATATACACACACGCACATGCACATGCACCAGAAATTTGGCCTCACTGGGCAGCCCAGAGAACCACAGCTAGGAAGAACTAAAATTTTCTGGAGATGAAGGGATAGGTTAGATCATCCGGAAGTGCTGCCCCTCCCTTGGTTGTACTTGTTCTCCAACCTTGGTGCCCTCTCTGCTATTAGCAGCAAGGGCAGGCAAGATTGAATGCACAGTAGAAAGGGAAAGGAGGAGAGGAAGGTGACTTTCAGAGTAGACATCATGCTTCCAAGCTAGCGACAGCAAAGGACTGCTATTAAAATACCACTTCCTGTTGTTCCAAGATCAAATGCAACAAAGTGGGAGACTGGGCCACATCTGTACTCATACCAGAAAAATTTTTGAAAGTTGTTTATCAAAGATCAAGCATCTTTCCAGCCCTTACCTTGCTCTCCTACGAGAAGAGGTTGGAATAGAAACACAGATTAATTGAAAATTCCTACTCGTTGTGTTCAATTAGTCAGAGATTTACTGAATAAACATTTAAAGATAGATGTGGGGTTTTCTTGTTTCTTTCTTTCTTTCCTCCCTTCCTTCACTCCTTCCTATTCACCTGCTTTCTTTTATTCATTCTTTTTTTTCATGCCCAAGAAAGCCCCACTCAGGACACCCTCTTACTGACCATCCCAGCAGGTGGGCAGGGCTCAGGCTGGAGGCCTGAACTCTGTTTCCTCTGCCTGATTTCATGAAGGGAGCTGGAGCAGTTGGCCAGAGAGTTGCAAGAAAAGAAGTTACAGCAGGAGCTTCTGCAACAGAAGGAAGAAGATGTGCTGAAACGAAAGATCAAAAAGCCCAAGCAAGGCCCGGTGAAGGAGGAACCCCCAGTGAAGAAACCACAAGCAGCAAACAAGCCGGTAACAACCCTCCCTTGCTCCTCTTACTAACCCCCAGCAGCCCGGCACGTTTCCCCTCCAGAAAGCTGAATACCCATGTCTGGATCTTGAAGTGGGGCAGGCAGAAGATGGGAAGAGCAGACTGTGGAGCACAGACTGTACGCCAGGGCTGTGCTTGGAGCATACCTGACTGTGGCATTCTGGCCCCCTACCGACCCTGCAAGGCCCAGAGAGCTGAACCCACCCATGGCCCAGAGATGAAGTCACAGTTGCAGGCCCCCCGCCCCGTTGTGTCTTCCAGAGCCCAGCTCTCTCCTCTGCCCCCGCAGGACCCTGAATGTGCTAACTAGCTAGTGTCAAAGGTTTGCCTCCAGGAAGCCAGAGTCCATGCAGCCCCGATGCTCCTTATCAATCAAGCAAAATGTTGTAGCATAAGCCTCTCCTTGCAGATAAAGACAACCGGTCTACCAGCCCGACACACTTAACAGTCACATCCCTGCCCACTATGACACAGGAAGGACTGAATAGCGAAAGGTCCCCTCGTGGTGGTGACTGTGGCCAAGGGGTAGCTGAGGGTAGGCAGCAGCTGCTTCGGCACCTGAGTTCTGAGGGTGAAGCTGAAGCCTGACTTTCAGACAAAGTGAAAACCGCTGCAAGTTGAGTGACAGCAGCCAAGCAGACACGAAGGCAGCAGAATCACAATCCCAGTTGGGGAGGTGTGAGAAGGAGCAGGGACTGAGGATGTGGAACTGGACACAGGCTGCAGATGCTTGGTGTTGCTGTCCCAAAGGAAATGCAGGACCTCTCAGGCTGACAGCAGGGGAGGATCACAGGGACTGGTCCCTGCCTCTCCCCGCTGCTGTTGCTCACAAAACCAGAGGAAATATTTGAGTGTCTGTGTGAGTCAGCCATTCTTGTAATTAACAAAGTCCATCTCTTATTTAGAAAAGGGTCAGAATAATCTATGCAGCAGTTATTTTGTTTTTTAAATGACAGCGTTGCATTAATCATGAAAAGACTTTTGGGACACAGCCCCAAATTACAGCCCCTGACTTCATCACCTGACTCACCAGCTGGAATCCGTTGGAACATTTCAGTGAGAGCACATAGACTTCCCCTCTTTTACTCTCAGCTCAAGAGACCGCAGTTTGAGTGACTCCCCATACACACCACACAGCCCACTACTGGATACAGGCAAGTACCTAAGTGTGTGTGTTGTTGACCTTGGGCTGCAGAGAGGGGCCGCATCTCTGTCACCCATTTGGGAGCAAGCTAGTACATCATCCAAGCTCCATACAAAACACAGTCACCTTATCCCTGGATTTCCTTCTTGAGACCCTTCTGGAATTAAAACAGCACCCTGCTCTGACAGCACTATCTCGGGAAAATCTTCTAAGACTAGCTACATTCTCCAGAAGTGAGGAAAGATCCCCTGTGCCCAGGAGAAGGGAAGGACTGAAGACTTCCGTCCTTTCTCATCAGAAAGCCGTCAGCACCATCTTTCTCCACCTCTCTGCTTCCATCTCTCTTCCGTAGACCTCTTGCCTTTAAAATGTTCTTGTGTTCAAGAATCACCTGCCTTTAAAAAGAAAAAAAAAAGTCTCCTTCTACTCTCGTGCCCCTGACTAGCGTCATTTCCCTGCTTCATAACTGAAGTTTCTGAGAATGACCCCAGCTGCACACCTCCCACTCATCCTCCCACCTTCTCTACCTGACTTGAGCCCCCAGCACTCCCTCCCATTGAAGGCCCCGGCAGCCCCTCCATTTCCAGATCCAGCATACACAGTTCAGCCCTTGACACACTTGACGTCCTTCTCTGTGGGACTTACACTGTTGACTGTAGCATCCTTTGAATGCTTCCTTTTTAATGATTCATATTGGATATTTTCTTCTGGAATGTTGTCTAGCTCACACTTTAGTAACATGTAATCTGTTGTTTAGGCTCCCCTTTAGTTCTTAAATTTGCTATTGCATTAGAAAGCCATGAACTCTTTTCTTATTGTTGTAGTTCTCTTTAAAATTCTACATCTTCTCTTATAATTCCCTCAACATATTAAGCCTTTTTTAAAAGCCTATTTTTTATTAAAGTCCTTGTCTGATAGCACCAATACACAGATCCCAGTGTGTTCTGTGGTCTGTCTTTTGTTCTTGGTTTATTGTCACATGGTCGGGTCTCTTTGTTTGCCAGGTTATTTTTTTATTGAACAGGAGAAACTATAGAAATAATTCAAGGCTGTAATGATGTTATCTCCCTCCAGAGAGACTTGCTGTTTGAGTCTCGCAGACAGTGCAGGGTAACAGAGGACTTAATTCAATAAGTTCTGAAGTCATTTAGAACTGAGCTTCAGTCCTTGGCAGACCTGGGGTGTTTCTGGTTGAGCCTTACTCCCGAGATGGCACCTTTGAGGGCCCTAACCCAAAGGCTAGGGGAATCTACCAGGACCTCTTCTCTTTGGCAAACCTGTAGGCTAATCTTTGAGCCCCAGCCCTATGAGTCTGTCAAAAAGCTTAGCCCAACTTCTTAGCCACACTTTCAGCTACAAATATCCTTAAAGTAAAAGCAGCCCCCAGTACTGGGCCACCTCTCTCCCTTTCCCTTCTTTCCCAGACCTTAGCCCACAACTCATTACCATCTTTAGGGCTCTCCGGTACCTTCAAACAAACACATGACTTTTTAAAAAATTGTGAAGATATCTTACTTGTGGGTACTGAATTACATGACCTGAGTTTTCTTCTTCAATCAAATTACATGGCAATTTGATATTACATTATTGACTGAACACTCCGTGGGAGGCTTTCCCTATCTACCTTCAGCCCCCCAAGACTCCCAAGCCAGAGACCAGAAGCCCGAGGCCAAGTAGCCCTCGAGAGGCATCAGGCCCTGGAGAGCACCCTGCCTGCTTTCTGCCTGCCATGGAGACTGTAAATAAATTCCTGCCTGTAAAAAAAAATATGTGTGTGTGTGTGTGTGTGTACATTATATATATGCACACACACACACACACACACACACACACACACACACACTTTATTGAATCAGTTTAGCTTAGGGGTTTTTGGTTTTGTATTTTTTTACTTTAACATTTTTTTTCTTCTACAGTAAGAAAAAGACTTGGGCAGGGGATTTCGCTCAGTGGTTCCACCACCTGCCTCACAAGTGCAAAGTCCCAAGTTCAATTCCTAGTA
>NW_022900944.1:36958145-36982562 GCF_012274545.1 Fukomys damarensis
AAAAAAAAAAAAAAAAAAAAACCAGAAGAGTAAAGTTGGTTTATATATATTTTGCGGGGGGAATACCAGAGATGGAACTCAGGACCTTGCACTTGCTAGGCAGGTAGTGGAACTACTGAGCTAAATCCCTGGTTTCTATATTCTTGGTCATTTGCAGTTTTCTTAAAAAGTAGCCATCTTATATTTTCAAATTTATTAGCGTAGGTAATTCAGGGTGCTATTATCTTTTTAACTTCTTCTATATCTATAATTACAGCCCCCTTATCATCCCATGTTATTTGGACCCTTCTCTCATATTTTTCTTTATTTTAATTTTATTGATACATTTTAGGAATACAGTATGTTGACATTCATCATTGGAGATTTGTACCTTTACATAATATATCTTGATTCTTATTTTTCTCCATTCCCTTGCCCTCCCTTCAACCCCTCCATGCCTCCTTATTTACAAAGACTTTGTTTCCATTTTTCATTTTCTCATATTAATTCCATTCCAGGAGGAGGAGGTGAAGGGAGGGCAGGGACAAGGGGGAAAAATGAGAACCAAGCGTGTCATGTGAAGGTACAAGATCCCAACGATGAATGTAACTGTACCGTGTACCTAAAATGTACCAATAAACTCAATAAAAAGGAAAAAAATAATTCCATTCCACTCTTTCCTTTCCCCTACCCCTCCTTTCGTATTTTTCTTCTCCCTAGAAGTTTTTCATTTTGTTGTCTTTTCAAAGATACAACTTTTGTCTCTCTAAATTACATATCTCCATTGTTTGTTTGTTTTCTAATTAGTTTCTGTTCCTATCTTTTTATAATTTTCTTCTTTCTACTGCATTATTCTTCAGGTCTTGCTCTGACTTGTTGAAGTAGATGCTTTTCCTATCAATATTCAATCATTTTTGTTTTCCTATTAAAAGTTATAAAACATATAAGCTTCCAAACACTACTCTAAATATATTCTTCAAATTTAGTAGTCACTGCTGCCTCTCCAGGCTGTTCTCTAGACAGGGAAGCACTGCAGGAGGAGGGCAAGGATGTGAGGGAAAGCCAGCCCCAGGCCCTCAGGACTCCAAGCCTACAGCAAGCCCAAACTTATGGAGAGAGAGCTGCAGCTAGAAGGGAACACTGGCTGTACTACCAAAGAGTGACCCAAAAAACAGTGGTTCCCACTTGAGAACTCCACACAGGGGAGGAGAAAAATCAGAGCCCACCAAATAAACTGTCTAGAATGACAGTCAGAAAAGCAATGAAGTTGAATTCTGTATATCCACTTCAATGAATAAATACAGTTTTTTTTTAAACCTGTGTGCCCAGCTACTCCCTTACTGGGTATTTTCCCAAAAGAATTAAAAGAATCATACCACAGTGACACATGTGCACCATGTTCATAGCGGCACAATTGTAATAACTAAAACTTGGAGACATCTCAAATGCCCATCAACTGGAGACAAGATAAAGAAGATGTGTTTTTTAATATAAAATGAAGTACTACTTGGCCATAAAGAATTAGAAACTAGAGATATTTATAGCTAAGTGGATGTACATTGAGGCCATACTCTTACGTGAAATAAATAGGACACTCATGTGTAAATACCAAATAGTTTCTCCATTTTGAGAAACTGAAAGTGTAAATAAGGACCAAAATGTATAATAGATAATATGAAATAGGACGATAAGGCCCAAAGGGGAAATGGGAAGGGGAGGGGAAGGGAAAGGAATAGATATGAGAAAAGGAAAAAAATAGAAACAGAGTTTTTGTAAATAGGGAGGGGTGGAGGGTGGAAGGGAGGGCAGGGGAATGGGAAAAACCAAAAGAAGAACCAAGGTATATCATGTAAAGGTACAAATTCCCAATGGTGAATGTCATCATATTTTATACCTAAATGTACCAATAAACTTAATGAATTTTAAAAAAGGCCTGGGCTGTGGCCAGATTCTAAAGTCCCATTTGCTTCCAATAGTACATGTTATATAAAATCAGTGTGATTTTCATAACTTCACGCCAACAGAACTCCATGGCAAGCATTACTCTAAGCTTTTTATGTTGTGGAAGAAATCAGCAAGTGATATGCACATAGAGACCAGCTGAATGGAAGTAAAATAATAAAAGTTTATTTGCCAGCAAAGGTCTAATCACATTCAAAAAGGCAGTGCCAATGATCGACCTCCCATTGGGTTGTAGCTTCTACCTTTATAGGTTTTACATCTGTAGTCTCATTCAGGCAGCTACATTTCATTTCCTCAGTTCACATTACCCAGGCACAAATTACAGTAACAGCACAGTTCACTTTAACCCAGATGTGACAGTTCCTTGTAGTTAGGGAGTTTACCTTAAGATTCCTCTAGCTATTTATTCTAGTACACAGGAAGTGGGTGTTCAAGGTTAGGGATGAGGCCAGATGTCCCACTTCATGGTCACTGCCTCCAGTGTCTGTTAATTTTTTTTTCTTTTTATTGAGTTTATTGGTACAATCCAGGTATACAATACAGTTACATTCATTATTGGGATCCTGTACCTTTACATAATTGTCTTGATTCTCATTTTTCCCCTTGTCCCTGCCCTCCCTTCACCCTCTCCTCCCCTCCCCATTTACAAACACTTTATTTCCATTTTTTCAGTTTCTCATATTTTTTTCCTCTCTCATTACCTTTCCCCCACCCTTCCCACTTTCCCTACACCTTTAGCCCTTTACTTCCTATTTCACATTATTAATTATCTCATTAGGATCCTGTGTACTATTATAGTTTTTCACACCAGAGAAACTATTCAGTATTTCAGTTAAAGAAATCTCTGTATGAACATTAAAAATAGGGAATCCTAAAATAAAACTAAAAAGGAAAGTAAAAGAGAACAGGCAATGATGTAAGATTAAAATAGTCCTTAATTCTGAAGATGAAAATAGTCCCTTAACATATTTAAATTGCTTCTTGCTCTTGTAGTCTTATCTTATTCTTTTTTTCATTATTTAGAGAATACTTTATTAGTTTCTGTAATCAAACCCATGTAGATATGACCTTACATATTTAATACATTACCCCTGTACAAATGGAAAAAAAATAAAAAATAAAAATAAAAAAATTAACATTTCTAGACCAATATGGCTGTCCATTTCTGTACAATGCCAACTCAACACAGTAAATTAGGATAACTTTTTCCAAAGTTGACAGCACCATTAAAGTTTCCAAAAATTCAAATTATATATATATATATATATATTTATATTTATATTTATATAAAAAGACCAATAATAGTATGTTATGCATCAATAGCCGGTGTCTATTAATTTTGAACTAAACAAAGCAGATTGCTGTTAAGAGACAGCAAAAGTCATTTTACATTTTCCTAACATTTTGTAGGTTTTTAGATTATTTACAAAAGTTCTCTCTATCGTTTATATGTATTTACACATTTAATTTTCAACAGTCCTCTGGTGAAGTTATTAATGATAATAACATACAGATGGGGCACAGAGAGGCTCAGTCCTTGCCTTGGGTCACACTGCAAGGCAACTGAGATTGAACTGCTACACCTTGTGGCCTATTCCAGGGCACCAGAAAGGAGATTCAGGAAGCTCGAGTTTGCTGGTCGTATCTCAGAAATGGCGGCACTTGGCCAGGAGTGCACATGAAGGTCACTGCATAAGGCCAGGCCCAGCAGATCTACAACAGAGAACAACCACAGGATGGACATGAAAGTCCCCAACATGATTCTTAGGCAAACCCTGGTGACCTAACTCCTACAAGGCCTTCTCAGGAAACAAGATGTCCCCTTGCTGTTCCTTATGGAATTTGCTCACCTTTAATAAACTTTTAAGCAGCTTCTGTATTTTCACCTTACAGGTTCCTGCGTCCACCAAATCCGAGGTCAAGACAGACTCATTAGAAAGGAAAGTTTCTGTCAGGGAGCAAGCAATACCTGAGAAGGAAGAAGCAAGCAAGAAAAAAAGAACCATGGCTGATATCAACGTACCTGGGTTTCCTCTTGCCCAGGAGCAAGAGGACAGTGAAGGGGACTTTCCAAAGGACCCTGCTGACAAGCAACTCACCCAGAAGTTTAAGGCTTATGAGATGACTCTAAAGGATATCCAGAATCTCCTCGCGTACTGGGACCGGAAGTTGGGCATTCAGCTGCCTCACCCGGGGATGAAGGAGGTGCCCCATGATCCTGATGACCAGCGCCAGGTTCCTTCCGGTGGGCGTCGGGGCCGCAAGGACCGGGAGAGGGAGCGCCTGGAGAAGGAGCGAGCAGAAAAGGAGCGCTTGGAGAGAGAGAAGGCCGAGAGGGAGCGCCTGGAGAAGCTGCGGGCCATGGAGGAGCGGAGCCACGCGGAGGGGGAAGTGGAAGAGGATCACGAGGGGAAGAAAGATATGGGGGTGCCCTTCGTGAGCATCCAGGCTCCAGACTTTGAAGGCTCAAGCTGGAAGCAGGCCCTGGAGAGTGATAAGCTTCCCAAAGTAGGGCAGGTATGTGCTCTTCCCCTGTGAGAAGTAACCAGTGAGGCCAAGGGTACTGTGCTAATCATGATAAAAATGCGTCTTTCTACCAACAGTCCACATCCCCTCATTTGGTTAATTTCTGATATTTCCATGAATATAAGACAGTAATTGCTAAAGGGATCTTTTATCACTTGGCGAAAGAAAAGCCATAGAGAGTTCCACCAATCCAAATTATTCGGACTAGGGCTGGGGATGTAGCTCAGTGGTAGAGGGCTTGCCTAGCATGCCTGCAGCCCTGTGTTTGATACCCAGCACCACTCAATCAATCCATAAGCTAACCTCATGGAAAGCCCCCCGTACAGCCGACCTTTAATGTTGAGGCACGTGTGCTTTGGGATCAAGCAAGAGACTCATCTACTCTGAAATCCCACAGTGACAGAAATTATCATATTAAAAACCTTTCACCCCTATAAACAAATTAGACTGCAGATCATACAGTCTTTGTCACAGCTGCTCACCGCAGCCTTGTACAATTTGTAACCAAATGGGCACTGACTGTATTCCAGGAAAACCGTTTATAGAAACAAGTGGCCAGCCAGATTTGGGGGTATAGGGGTTGCAGTTTACTGACCTCTGGTTTAGTTTATCAGAAACTAAGCACAACCTTTACAAGCAAAGAATAGAGCCTGAAAGAGAGAAATGGCAGGGAAAGGCTGGCAGGCAGATAAGCACAGTTCCTCAAGAGGGTGGGCTTCGAAGTGATGTGGCTTCACAACACCTCTTGCCTCAGTGGGCTAAAGGGGAAGACATTTGGAGGACACATAGCACCAGCTCCTCTCAGTTCACAGTTTTGCTTCAGGCCAGCCTTAGGTAAAGAACTGTGATTTATTTTTTTTTAATATGTTGGTTTTTTTGTGGGGGGGAGGTGTTGAGACAGGGTCTCACTGTGTAGTGAAGACTGGAACTCACTTTGTAGCCCAGGCTGGTCTCGATCTCACAGCGTTCCTCCTGCATCAGTCTCCCAAGTGCTGGGATTACAGATGTGTGCCACCATGCCCAGCCAAAAATATGTTTAAAAAAGAAAAAAAGAAAAGAAAGGACAAAGGCCAAGTGCAGCTACTTTCCTTGTATTATGCTTTGCATGTTCCAAGTCATTGGTTAAAATATTGCTTGAAGAACTCTTGGCTCTGATAATTTAGTAAGTGGTCCCAGTGACTTATCACATTCCTCAGGGACATCCTCAATCCTGTGAGGTAACTCTGGCTGCATGTTGCAATGATTTAGTTCCCTGGTCCACAGAATGAGAAAAACAGGAGCACATAAAGGTGGTGACTTGCTAGCCTAGCAGGCCACTTTTTGGTTCACAGAATGGGCACTCCGATGGGCTACAGCATTTATTGGTGCGACAACAGTTAACGTAGCAAGTCATGCTTATTTTGAGGATCTTTGCATTCTGGGAAGGAAGTTGCTACTAGATTTTCAATCTGTCTGTTCTAGAGGTGGCTCATGCATTTTTCTATCAGAGTAGAATGGGAGAATGCTGCAGGAATAACATTTCTCTCTCATTTGCTTTTGACATCTCACTTCGTTCCCATCCTCTCTCCCTATTCCCAGAACCTTTGCTTTATTTTCCATTTGCTGTATTTGACCTGCTCCCATGCTAACTTTCTTTCACCTTTGAAAGAAAAGAGCATTTAAAGAAAATTAACATGGAATCTGAAAACGAATGGGACAACTCTGTACTACAGATATCAGAACCGTAAGAGCTGCTCTGTTTAAACAGATTTAAGTCATGCATGACTGTCATCTCAGCACTCTGGGAGGTCAAGGCAGGAGGGTCACAAATTTAAGCCCTGTCTGGGCAACTTAGTGCCTAGCAAGACCCAGACTCCAAAAAATAAAGAGGGCTTGGGATGTAGCTCAGGTGAAGACCCTGAGTTCACTCCCCACTGCTATCAAAAACCTAAAAACCAGTTTATTGAGTACAAGGTCATGTGTCAGGTCAACCTGGTGCCTTTGCTAATTGGAGTCTGTGGTCCATTTGCAAAGTGAGACAATTCAACAGTCCTAATAAAGTGAAGCACTGGCTCTGAGGGTTGCAGGCAGCGTGCAGCCCACAGCAAGAGCCTCCCACCCAACTAGGGTGTAAGGGCTTACAAGGCCCTGCAGAGCTGGGTCAAAGGCCTTCACTGCCTTCCCTGAATCACGTTCCTGGCGAGAGTTTCCCATTGCAGAAAGGGGGCGCGTGAGCCACCTTTGCACATTCAGGGGCAGTGAGGGCTCACCGGATCCGCTGCACAGGAAATTAACTTGAGCCTTTGCTTTAGATCCTGGACATCTTGGGCCTGGGGTCCTCAGGCCCACCCATCCCTCCTCCTGCCTTGTTCTCCATCATCTCATATCCTGTGAAGCGGCTACCCGTGGTCCCCTCGGAAACTCTCAAACACTTTGTGTTTGTGATCCCACCGTCTGACGAGCTGGATGAGGAGAGAGAGGTGGAAACGGACTCCGATCTATCCGATCTATCCGTCATCTCCCCATCAGAGAAGGTAAAGCACTCGAGGCTGCTTCTCCTGGCCTCTCTCCCAGCACAGCCAAACCTGAGTCAGCTGTGCGGACCTGCAGGTGCCTCCCCACGCTGCCGTCCCCATATCCCACCTCCCACCCTCCCAAGGGGCTGCTGAACATGAGGGCTTCTCCCCTTACAACTTTTGCGATCCCCAGGGGAGGGCCTAGGAAACTTGTCACATTGCGCTGAAGCTCCACTGTAAGCAAAAATAAGAAAAACCGGCTCTGTTAATCCTCGGTGCTGCAAAAACCAAAAACATATATGAAAATACTGTGACACTAAATGATTCACAAAGTGCATAGAATACAAGGATCAAGAGATGTGAGTTAAGGGAACACTCGCCACCTGGGAAAGGATAGATTATCAAAGAAATTATAATGGGAGGATTAGATACTTTGGGTAAAGTCACTTTTTTATCTCCTTGACTGATACTATAGCAAAATAAATTTCAGTCAGATTAAAATGTAGGTGATCAAAATAAAACTAGGTAAAAGTAAAAGAAAATGTATGTATAGTTATAGACTAAATCACAAAGAGGCAGTTTTAGGTAATAATATTCAGATGGTCTGCATATTAAATTTATTACAGGGCCTTTTATCCCCTAGGAAGAATGGTGGCCACACACAACCTCCTCCAAACCCTGCCCTTCTGCAAAGGGAACAAATACAATCACCTGTAGATCCTGCCTACCTCAAAGAGAGGTGACAGAGCGGACCTCCAATTTTAATGTAAAAGTGGGAAATGAGTTTCAAGGCCAGCTGCAGCCATGGTGCCCTCACTCAAGCAGAGCATCCATGGTGAAATTTCAAATCAAAAGACAAAGTTAAAAAAAAAATCATCACCTTCATCAGAGGTTACTATTGTACCAACCCCATATTCTGAAAATTGGCCATGCCAGGGAAAGAATTAAGCAACTTTTAAATTATCATTTTAGGAGGCACTATAGTGCTGTAATTGCCAAAGGAAAGCTCTTCATTGTAGCAGAGTGGCAGCTTAAACTTATAGAAATAATGGTAGACTTAGAAAGTCTGTTTTGTTTGTTATCTCCAGTGAAGTAACTGAGTAAGGCTTGTCAGCAGGTGCAAAGAGCAGAAGGTGAAGGCTGGAGCCAGGTGTGGTGCCTTTAATCTCAGGACTCAGGAGGCTGAGGCAGGAGGATCACCATGAGTTCAAGGCCAGCCTAGGCTACATAGTGAGTTCAAAGCAGCCTGCACTTTTGAGACCTTCTCTCAAAATAAAAAAAAGACGGCTGCTAGGGAACAAGACACCCACAACAGCTGGAGCATCATCCCCCAGGTGACTGGCAAACTGTGAAGGAAAGAGCGTACTTTCTAAAGGACAGACCTGGCAGGCAACTCTCTAGCCAGGCGAACATGCTTTGCAAATGTAACATGGGTCGACCTGGTATCATTTGTTCCTTGTGTTGAACTATGAAGTACATGGCATCACCTATGAATCAAATCAAGCTTTAAAGCCTAATTCTCATTTTATAGGAAATACGGGGAGGGGGCTGGGGATTTATCTCAGTGTTTCCGTCACCTGCCTCACAAATGCAAGGGCCCGAGTTCAATCCCCATCCAAAAAAAAAAAAAAAAAAAAAAGGAAATACAGGAAGGAAAGGAACAAGTTAACTGATTAACTGATACTATGAGAAGAGTCAGTAAAATTCAGACTATGGGAAATTCTATGAGATTTCTATGGGATCTGCTTTCTCAAAAAAATACCCATCATGATTAAGGGGGGTGAGGAGATCTAGGTGAAGACACTAAACCCTGGATTTGAACTTCCGCACCACCACTACCAAAAGGATGCTAAAGTGTAATGACAAGAAATGGTTCTAGAAAGACGTCCCTGGGACAAATAGAAACATTTTAATATGGACTGTGTGCCAGGATACTGCCGGGAGCTGAGACCCAGTCCTACATACGCCCAGCCAACTTATGGCTTACACTAGGGCTCCCATCAGTAGGGTGCCAAGGAAAACACACAGGTCTTATCACCAACACGAGGCTGCATCCTCGCGCATGCAGCACCTGCAGCTCTGTCACCCCAGACTGCAGGCGAGCTGTGAGCATCTCTGTCATTGTTGGTGCAGATGTCAGAGGTGTACATAAAACTTTGTGCTCCTTTTTTCGTGAAGGGCCAGGAGGAACAGGCCATCTCATCTAAGGCAAGCAGAATGAAACTGAAAGAAAAACCTGAACCACTCCAGGAGACTCAGGAGGAAAAACATTGCACAGCCCTTGGCAAGATCACTTCAGGGGGAACTGCTGGACCCCTTGCTCCCCTATCAGACATAGACCAGAACAACTTCAGTGAGCAGCCTTCCCAGGAGAAATTTGTTAGGTAGGCCTCTTGGTACTCCAGGGGGGAACACGGAAGCCTCAAGTTAAGGGTGCAGCTATCAAAGCACAGAGGAAACAAGAATGCCCAAAAGGCCTGACCCCAGCAGGACAGGACCTCTCCCAGGCAGGGGTCCTGTCTTCTCTCGCTGGAAGGAAGCGCTCTCACTTTAAAATCCTGTGTGGGCATTTCAGGCTGAATTACTTCCGGTGGATCGTGCCAGCCAATGGAGAGGTGACACTGCGAGTGCACTTCTCTTCTGGTGATGTCGGGAACTTTGACCAGACATTTAACTTTGAGATCCTTGGAACTCACCGCCAGTACCAGCTGTATTGCCGAGGTGTCTGCACTTATCCTCAAGTTTGCCAAGACCCAAAGTAAGTGTATTTTATTTTAAAAGGAAAGGTCTACAGGTACATTTTGGCTTTCCCCCAATGGTACTTTGAGCAAAGTCTCTCTTAAGAATACCGTGGAGCCCGGTGTGGTGATGCACACCAATAATCCCAGCACTCAAGAGGCTGATGCAGGAGGATCACAGACTCAAGGCCAGCCTCGCTTCTTAGCAAGACTCTATCTCTAATAACAACAATTACGTTAGCACAGGACTGAGACAGCATCCCAAACACTTGTTGCGTGAGGCTTCACTGCCTTGTACGTTGACTAAGAGGTCCCAGGGATGACACGATAACATCAGGTATCCCCATTCTGAGATAGGTAAAATTATAACACGCATAAAAAAGTAGGGGAAAAAGTCTTCCTCCTGCAAGTTAGTTTGCTAATTTAATTATTAAGCAGATTTAAGTCAGTTTCATATTTACTCTAGGACTTTACCCTTTAATGTGAGTATGCGCATGAATCTCCATGGGTGGCTTTTTTCTGAGCGCCTAGCACGACTGTGCAGTTCATTTCAAGCACCACATAAGGGCACCTAGCTGAGCAAGCCCTGAAGGAAGAGGCCTTTTATAGCTTGTCCACTGAGAGGAACTTTTTTGCCATTCTTCCCTAAGAATTTCATTATAGCAGGGAACTCAGAAACTGGTGAATATCCACCAGAACTCACTTCCCTGTGATTCTTGGAAATTTTTCTAGCTGGGTACACTAGAACAGAACATCCAAATCGAGCCCTTGTTGTGTAGGACACCTCTGAGAGTCTTTTTTCTCAAGTTCACACCGTAGTATCTCTCCTTAGATTTGGGGGCAGGTGGAATAAAGCCTCTACAAAGGTCTTCAAATGAAGAACCACTCTGTCTTCAGACACATGGGCCCTTTGCTGAATAGGAAGTGTTGGGTTTGTGTACATATCACGTGCGGGCTTGGACTTCCAATCTGCCAGCCTCCCCTTAACTCTTCCTCCTCTCTGTTCAGAGTGGTGTTTCCTCAGTGGAAGCAAGACATGAAGGTAAATGAGGTCATCGTTAAGAAGTATGTTATGAGCACGAAGAGGTTTTACTTCGGGCCACTGCTTTGTGGAAAATCAAGAGACAAGTAAGTGTTCTGTTAATTCAAACCAGACTTCAGACTCCTGAGTTGGATTCATGAGTCGCCGAACAGTTTTTATGGAGACACAGCTTTTACTGGAGTTGCCTCAGCCCCAGACTACAAACCAGGAGAATGGGTCCTTGAGTCCCAAGCTCAATGCCCAGATGAATCAAATGCCACTTTTCCAAATGGAGAGGCTGAGAAAGGACCAGATTTCAGAAGGGTAGGGTAAAGAGTTCTCTTGGAACTGTTACATATCAAGTCTGAAATGCTTAGAAGGTATCTCTAGAAGCCACATAAAGCAGAGAATGGGCTATCTAGTTTAGAGTCTCCAAGAAGAGATCTGTCTCCAAGGCAACAAAAGCCATGGGTCATAAGTTGGCCTAACAAGAGTGCACAGACTTCTTTTTAAAGAAGGACCAAGGGTGGAGGCCTGAAGAACTTCCCCAAGTCGCATGCGGTATTCCCAGAGGCAAACCTGCACAGCTACAGGTCTTGTTCTCAGCCCCCATTCCACTGCCTCAGTGTGGCCACACTGTCCCTTTGAATTGCCATTGGGTCCTCACAACCACATCCCGTTCCCATTCACTTCCAGGTACAAGTCATCCTTATTCCCAGGCAATGTGGAAACGCTGACAATCCTGAACAACTCTCCCCTGCCGGTGGAGGTGTGCTTCTGTTTCCAGAATGATGTCAAAGCAAGCACCTTCTTTCTGGAGCCTGTCAACATGAATCTGAAGCCCAAGGAGAAGCAGGTAAAATTGCATGGAAAAGGTCTACCAGGAGGAGACTTTCTTGGAAAATCTGAAGGTTTGGCATTGTTAGGGTAAATGCACTCTCTGTTGATTCTCCTGTCAGATGCTAAGTGTCTGGGCCTACCCTACTGCTGTTGGCATCTTTGAGGACAGCATTGTTTGCTGCATCAAGGAGAACCCGGAGCCAACTATCTTCAAACTCAGCTGCCAGGGGATCCGCCCAGAACTAGAGCTGGAACCCAGGCAACTACATTTTGATCGGCTCTTGCTGCACAGGTCAGAATTTCTAAATGATGCTAGGACTAGATGAAATTTAAAGAACATTTAGTTCCAACTCATCCTGATTTGCTCTCAACTTTTCTGATTTGAGCACTAGAATTCTGCATCATGGGAAATTCCTTGTTTGAATATAAACCTGGATGATTAGTGACCCTATTATGGTCACCAGTTGTTGACTTGGGTTTCAGGGAGTGGACTTTAGTCAGCTCCTCATGAGATGAACTAAACCCCCTAAGATCAACTGCCAAGAAATGTGTATTTTTTATTTTTCTTAGGAATAGCTCTCTTCACATTCTCACTGTGGTCTATTACCGAAAAGGTTAAGAATCTCTGCTGTAGAAATTAGAGCACAGAGAATGCTAGACCAAATGTAAAAGTTTATATATTCATTCATTGGAATTGTAATATCTTAAGTAGAGAATGTTTATTCCTGATGCTCCTGGGAGATAATGTTGTCATGATACGAGCCCTGCATTCCTCAGTCTTCAGCACCAGGCCCCTTCCCTAATAAACACTAACTGGTGAACTAAATGGTAACGGAAGTGACCAGAGAGTTTTTTCTGACTCCATGGAGAAGTCTGTATTACAAGCAACTGTGAGTATAAAGCAGATGGACTGAGACATGGCCCAAATCTTGTCACTCTATGAATTTTGGGCCATTAATTAACCTCTCTTAGATTCAGTCTCTTCATAGAATATGAGGAACTAATAATACCGATTTTTACCTGTGTCATTTCTAAAAGTAAAACATATTCTACTAATGTAACTTATTATTGTCAGATAATCACATCTGCCTACCCCACTTTCTCCCACTTTAGAAGGATAATTATTAGATCATATTCACAAACCAAGTGACAAACTTAGTGATGGCAATTCTGAGTCCATGGAGTACTTTTCTGCCAGCAACCTGATCAGCCTAGTTCATTGTCCCAGCTGAAACTTCACTGTTGGTGATTCTAGGTTTTTACATTGAAAAGCTACTTTTTTTTTCCATTGAGTTTATTGGTACTTTTTAAGTACACAGTACAGTTTTAAAAGGTGTGTTGCCCTTCTAAAACATAGAGGTTTATGGTACTTTTTAAGTATACAGTACAGTTTTAAAAGATGTGTTACCCTTCTAAAACATAGAAGTTTACATTTAGCAGGAGTGCTTGGCTGCTAATTGAATGAAGCTTTGGGAGAAAGACAGACAGGACAAATGGGCAAGATGGGACCCTTGTTTCACAATGGAAGAGAGAAAGGAGAAGGATTTTCTCATAAAATCAGATATTTGGCTTTGATTCAACCCTATTCTGTGGGTATTAACTGCACACCTGTCACAGTATTGAGGGAAGCATCTCAGCCACTGAGGAGTTTCCAGTCTGGTAAGGAAAAGAAGCAGATAAGCAACTAAGAACAACTAATTACATAATGCAAAGCCATTCATCTTAGGCAAATTGATGTTGAGTGATGAATAGAAAGCAGCCCAAAGATGACCAAGATTTTGGAATTTAGCAGATACTAAACATTAAATCAGCTATTCTAACTGTATTCAAATTCATAATGAAACATTGGGCCAAGATGAATGTGAATGAATAGGCTGAAAAATCCAATAAGAGAAATGGAAAGTATTTTTTTAAAGCACTAAGTAAATATTTTAGAATGGAAAAGTTCAATACCTAGACTGAAAATTTCAGAGTGGACTAATCAATGGTCTAGAGACAATGAAACGAGAGAATCAATGAATTTGAAGATAGATTAAATACAATTTTCAGCTTAAGAATAAAGAAAAAAAGACCCCAGTAAGTGGTAATAACTGATGTATAACTGAAGTCCAAGAGGAAAAGGAGAGAAAGTGGTACAGGAAAATGTTATAAGAACAGATGAGGGCCAGGGATTTAGCTCATTGGTTCCGCCACCTGCTTTGCAAGCGTGAAGACCCAAGTTCAATCCCCAGTACCAAAAAAAAAAAAAAACAAAAGAATAGATGAAACATTCCCATATTTGATGATAAAGCATAAACTCACCATTCCTAGATGCTTAGCCCACCGTCAGCTGGATAAATGAAGTTATAACCAAATCTTGCCACTGAATCTGTGACTCAGAGGCCATCAGTTAACTTCTCCATAGTTCACTTTCTTTATGAGTTGCTTGGGGTTAACTATAACAGCTCCAAGAAAGAAAGCCAAAGTGTAGAACACCTACTAGAGATAAAGAAAAAAAATCTCGAAAACCACTGAAGGAAAATGAGATATGGTATGACTGATTTCTCTTGGGTTGCAATGGAGGCTGGAAGACAATGCAATGTGCTAAAAGAAAATATCATCAAGCCAAGATCCTAGAACAACAAAAACAGCCTTCCTAACTGGAGAGAGAATGTCAGATAAGTAAAACTGAGATCATTTATTGCTAGTACTTCTGCATTACAAGAAATTCTAAAGGAAGTGCTTTGAACCAAAGGAAAATGACATCAGATTGAAACTCAGTTATAGGAATTTTTAAAAATGTATTGAAAAATTTAAATATATGGCCAAATATAAAATATTTCATCTTATTCTCTTGGTGTAATTAAAAGACAATCATTATAAATAAACATATTAGTACCACATTATGGGACTTGCAAGGCATGTAGATGAATACATGTATATAGATATAATCATGCATTAACAATACCACATGCATAAATGATGGATAATAAACAGTGACTTATCGCAAAGATATTGCATTTTATATTGTAATAAAATATTAATTCTGAATAACTAGGAAATTAAGGAGATACAGTGATAACTTGGTTCACTAAGTTAATTCGTTCCATGATTCTGGAAAAGATGGCCTTGTTCAAGTTCGTGCAGAAAAGATGGCTGAGGTTGTGTTTACCACCCCATTCAGAGTTTGCAAACAAAAACAAAATTTTGCCAAATGCTTCTGTTTATGAACTAAATTGTTTGCAAACAAAAGCATTTGTAAACCAAGGTACCACCATATAACTAATATGTCATTTATTGATATTAAATATAAAGGAAAAAACAGTAAATCCACAGTGGAGAAATCAGGTGGTCATTAAGCAAGTCATAAAATCTAACATCACTAATATTGGGACAAACTGACGTCATGGGACTCTTGGTATAAAACACTGAGAACATACCAGCAACTGCATATACTAGATCTCAACATGAAGATGTAGCAGACAAACCCAAATTAAGAAACAGCCTTATCTCTCAGCTGGAACCGTCATCTCCCAGTAATTTGCCAGAATGACAAACAGAGAAAGAGGAAAGTCTATATGTTCTCTAGGCCTTTTAGCAAACATGGGATTATTCTTTTGGCCACATAAATGCAAATCTACAAAACAGGTGACATTGAAGACATCAAAGGAATGGTTGCTGTTGAAAAAGGAATGTTACCGTGGAAAAACAGAAGAGTCTACAGAGTTACCCAGCATGCTATTACCATTGGTGTAAAAAAGCAAGTTAAGGGCAAGATTCTTGCCAAGAGAATTAATGCACTAGATCTTAGCCAAAAGACCGAGAAGTGGTATCAAGAGAATTAATATGGGTATTGAACATATTAAGTACTATAAGAGCCAAGGTTGCTTCCTGAAATGCATGAAGGGAAAATGATCAGAAAAGAAGGATTCAAGTGAAGAGCCAGCATGTTCTGCCTAAAGAAGCACTTTGTGAGAACCAGCGGGAAGGGCCCCTGAGCTGCTGGAACCTTTTTACTAAGAAGTCATGGCGTAAGTTGAGAATGTATCTCTGCCATTCAGCACCTAACTAGCAGCTAAGGTGTTCTAGGGTCCTAGGTGTGAAATTGTCCTGAATTATCAGGGTGGTTTTCTTAATTGAGTAGGAGTGTGGTTCCCTCACCCCCAGGAAAAATAAATACTTAGAGCAGAAAAAACAAATCAAAACTAACCGGCCTGGTCCCTTCAAAATGTCAAAGTCAAGTTACACAGAGAAAGGCCGAAGAAATTTTCCCAAGAAATCTAAGTAGATATGGCAATTAAATTCAGTCTGTAATCCTGGACTCAATCATTAGCTGGGGATAAGAAAAAGGTAGTTATAAAAAAATCATTAGAATAGGGCCGAGGATTTAGCTCAGCGGTTCGGTGGCCTGCCTTGCAAGCGCAAGGACCTGAGTTCGATCCCCGGTACCAAAAAAAAAAACAGTAAAGATAAAATTTGAGTACCAACTGTGGATTAAGCAACTGTCTTATATCAATGTTAAATCCCCTTGGGCTAGGGCTTTAGCTCAGTGCTGCTGCCGCCTGCGTCACAAGCACAAGGTCCCAAGTTCGATACCGATACCAAAAAACAAAACAAAATAATGTTAAATCCCCTTGACTTAATAAGAATTCTTGTTGTAAGAATATATGCCCTGAAATGTTTAAAGCTGAAGGAACATTATTATCTCTGATTTAACTTCAAATGGTTCTGAAAAAAATGACATGGATATGAGAGGGAGTGTGTGTTTGTGTGAATGCAAAGCAAAGAGAGTAAGATGAAAGTAATTGGTAAATCTGGATAAAGAATTTAAAGCAATTCTTACAACTTTTCTGTAAGTTTTAAATTTTGCCTCATAATTTGGAATAATATGGACTAACTTGTACATAAAAATAAATGTTAAATCTCTCAAATTAGCCTGGCCCCACCAGCTAAGAAACCTAAATAAAACATGCCGGAAAGACAACGTAAGAAATTCTTTAACATTCTCACACAGAAAAGAG
Source organism: Fukomys damarensis (assembly GCF_012274545.1). Classification (NCBI taxonomy): domain Eukaryota; kingdom Metazoa; phylum Chordata; class Mammalia; order Rodentia; family Bathyergidae; genus Fukomys; species Fukomys damarensis. Next base: position 36,974,707 of record NW_022900944.1, read on the forward strand.
AAACTGTGATTTTTAAAAGCATTCTTTAAAATTTCTTTTGGTCTCTTCAGAAAAGAATCCAAAGCAGTTCTCCTCCGCAATGTCACCCCCTTGCCGGTGGCCTGGCGGGTCACCAGCTTGGAGCACCTGGGCGAAGACTTCACGCTGTCCATGATGCAGGGCACCATCCCTCCCACGGCAGAGTACACCCTGCACGTGCACTTCCAGCCCTCCAAACCCACCAACATCAAGAAGCCTGTTCGACTGGAGGTGAGGCGTCACACGTCGGCAGACTCGGTTCCTGAAATGGGTACACTGGGTTCACTCACACATAGACAGACACAGCCAGTGCCTCTGTCATGTGCTCCCATCCGATCCCTGTTTGATGCCCCCGGCCTGTAACATCTTGCTGTGCACACAACTGCAATGTTGTGATACCTAGGTAAGCATTAGATTCCTGACTTCACGCCCCAGTCCTGCTCACCCGTCAGATTCCTAGCTCGGTAAATATCACCCTCCCCCATTGCTTCCAATAGACACCAGAGAATCCCTAGTCCCCTCCCTCTGCTGACAGGGTCCCTTCCAGCCCCTTCCTCCAATAAGCCTTGCCGGTTCTGCCTCCCACCATACCTCCTCCCCATCCGCTTCTTTGTCTACACTGCTGCCTGACCACCCTCTGCTAGGCCATCTGTTCCCTCCATCACCTGGACTTCTGCAGAGGCTTCCTAACTGACTTTCATCATTGCATCCCCGTAAGTTTCCAGAAAGATCTTTGCGATGACTGCTCAGGCCACTCCTCCCTTCCTTACTGGCTTCTCACAGGAGTAAAAACCATAGGGTGTGCACCTGCTTCTGAGGCCCTGCCTGACTTTGTAGCTGCATCTCATTCCCCCCTCGCCCTTACTCACTGGCCCCCACCATGCTGTCTGAGCTCTTTCCTGCCTGGGGCCTGACATTGCTACACCCGTGCTGAGAATCTGTGCCTGTCCTCCATGGGGAGCTGGCACTGCTTTAAAATCTGCTGGACATCAACTGGGCTTCCTTAATCCCCAGTGTGTTCCGTCACTCACCATCTCCCATCCTTCAGAGCACCAGCCTTTCTGACATCATTCGGCTTCTTTCTTTCCCTCCTTATATGAACTCCTTCAGGGCAGGATCTCTGCTGATTTATCCACCTAGACCACTTAACGAATTACCACAAACTGGGTGGCTCAAAACAACAGACCTTACGCTTGCACAGTTCTGAAGACCAGAAGTCAGAGATCAAGGTGTTGGCAGGGTCATACTCCCTCTGAAGACTTTAAGGAAGCATCTTTCCTTGACCCATCCAGTTTCTGGTGGCTCTGTAGAGTCCTTTGCTTTCTGATTACCTCACTCTAGTCCAGGGATGGCGAAACTTTTAGAGACAAGTACCCAAACTGCAACCCCAAACCCACTTATTTGTGTGAGGTGCCAACGCTGCAATGAAACCTGAATACTGAGGTTTCAGTTTAGAAAAAACAACTCATACATTAACATCTTTTGTCTTAAAAGAAAAACAAATAGCACGCGTGCCATAGGGACACCACCTCGGGTGCTCTAGTCATTACCTCCACCGTCTCAGGCCTTCTGTCTGTCTTCTTCGGTGTCTGTCTCTTATGAGGATGCAGTGAACCTCTGTATCTGTGGGTTCTGTGTCCACAGATTCCACCAGCTGTGAACTGAAAATATTTGAGGAAAAATTGTGTGTAGACCTTTGGTTCTTGTCATTCCCTAAGCATTGCATTTACATTGTGTTACTCTGATCAGTAACCTAGAGATAATTTAAAGTAGGATTGTGTAGATTGTATGCAATACTGCCCCATTTAATATAAGGGTTCATTAGCCATGAGGGTCCTGGAGCCCATCCCCTGTGGATGCCAAGGTGACAATTGTTGGGTTTTAGGCCCTCCCAGATGATTCAGGATGACCTCATCCTGTCACCTTTGACTTAATTACATCTGCAGAAACCCTATTTTCTCTAAATAAGGTCATGATCATAGCTTCCAGGACAAGAAGTAGTCATGCCTTTTGGAGAATTATTACCCCAACAGCTATACAACATCATACCACCAGTGTCTAATACCACCGGCCTGGAGGTAGTAGATGCTCAAGTAGAATCTGATGAATGAATGAATGAATGTCATTGGCTTTTAATGCTTGAGTTGATTCTGTAGCATTTAAAGCATCATCCAAGCTTCTCCCTGAATATCTCCAGGGATAGAAAACCTATGGCCACTTCATAGCAGGCTAATCTCCCTTTAAATAAGTTTGAAAATTCTTCCTTAAGCTGAGCTCCAATTTTTCTCTATAACTTGCATGTATTAATCCTATTGGGAGCCAGTAAACAGATGTAATCTCTCTCATCCCCTACCTGTGACAGCCCTTCAGGTAACTGATAACATATACTGATAAATTCATTCAGTCCACAAAATATGTGAAACCTAGAGATCATGCTTGCGTTTATAGAATTGGTCTCTGTGAAGGCCATGTGACTGGGATAGGGCCCTGGAGTCCCTTGGATGTGCCAACTTCATCCTTCAGTTGCTATCAGGGGATGCAGCAGGCAGGCTGTAAGGGGACCCTTAGAGAGGTCATCACAACAATGGCTTATCAAATGAAACACATCTGTATTTTAATAACTTGTGACCACCCTTGTGTCCCAATCAAACAGCAAGGTGATTAGGATTCACACAAGGCAAGATGAATCTCAGACATTTATGTACCCAAAGTGAACTATACCTGCTCTTCCTCGGGTTATCTCCTTCAACATCTACAAATATTTTGCCTTCTTATCCCTTTGGAAAGTATTCTGGTGAATTTATTTATGTGCTTCTTAAATTTTCTGTCCCACTGCCCTCAAATACAAAATCTAATTTTACCTCCCCTACTAGAAAATCAAAGCAAATATAATAATTCTCTAGCTACTTGATAACTTCAGAAGACAGGTCCTATACGAATTCATTCAAGGTAAACAGGAAAAGGGAAAAGGTAAAACTCATGTCAGCCCAGTTTGCTCGGTGGTACATTAACAAAATGTGTGTTGAAAGAAGAGATAGAAGCCTGGTGTGGCGGCACATCCCTGTACCCTAGCACTCTGAGATCCTGAGGTGAGAGGAGCACAAATTCAAACCCAGCCTGGACAAGTTAGCAACATGCTGTCTCAAAATAAAAAAAAATTTTTTTTTTGCAAAGGCCCGGGATTGAATCTTCAGTAGCAAAAAAGGAAAGGTAGAAATTCTAAATTAAAACTTGGGTTTGGTGAGAGCCTCAAATTTCACATTCTTGGCTCCTAGATACCCAAAGAATATGTAATGGCAAATGTGATTTAGGATTACAGCTGGAGGCTCCCACTACCCAGCACTTCCTTTCTTGACCATCAGGCCCTTCGTGACCTCCTGGCTAGTCTCCAGAGTCAACGGTCAGGTGCAGATGACAGCTGGCACCAGTCCAGAGGCTCCTCGGGACAATGAGGGAGGGATCCCCAACGGGAATGCCCTCAAAGGGTCAGCGAGCAGCTATGGCCCCTCCATGGGCAGTGATTATCCATGTTCACAGAACATTTGAAATTTCCCATGGAGAAATATTAAGCACTTACTTTAGATGAAAAATCTAGCACTTTTTCCCACAGACTGAGCCACAGAGAACAGAATGATTAGGTTTCTAAAATGAGAAGAGCAGAATGCCTTACATACAAACATTTTCCCCCTCAAGTATCAGAAAAAATGCTCTCCAGGTTTACCTGGAGTTTAAGAGTTCCAAAAACACCTTACTGCAGTGTCTGCTCAGCCCAAACTTCAGGAATGCATGGACGATCACATGAATTCTTTACTCTCAGTAAAAGGTGAAAATGTAGCTCCTCCTCATCCCTGCCCTGGCTACACCAGCATCTCTGGAGAGAGTACAGGAGGAGCACTAACCCTTCCAGATGCTTGACGAGGATAAGAGACCTACAGCTAAACACACCTCCAAAGCAACCTCTCCCATCTCCCCTGCGTGTCACAGATCTCAGGCTCTGAGAACCTCTGGGTCTCCCTTTTACTGAATAATTCTCTTACCCTGACAGGTTTTAGATGCAGAAAATCTGGTTGGAGTTGTGCAGATTGAAAATATCCTGATCTTTGCAGAATCCTATGACATTGCCCTGGACATCACCTTCCCCAAAGGTCTGTTGAGCCTTCTAGGAAGAGTATTTAGAAATTGTGTCTTCTGTGTAGTGTAGTCTTTTATAGAGAAAGACTAGGGTGTTGTAATATTGTGGTGGATGTTGGGAGGGAAGGTCAGTTTTGGCAAATAGTAATGCAAATTCAGAGCAAAATTCCACAAATTCTACAAATTCTGCTGCAAATTCTAATTTCTTCAACTGGAGATAGCAAAGGGTAATCATAAATATAAAATTGCAGAGCTCCTCATGTGAGAAGTTGATGATAAACACATCAGTTCTGCCTGCATTGATTTTCTATCATTGCCATGTCAGATTTCTCCACATTTCCTGGTTTAAAGCAATACAAATTTGTTAGCTTACAGTTCCACGGTCAGAAGTTCACAGTGGGTTTTACTTGGCCATGTCCCCTTCAGCTTATTCAAAGCCAGCACTTTTGAGCCAACTCTCCTCACACAGCCACCTCTCTGGCCTCTTCTTCTGCTGCCTTCTGCTCTTAAGGACCCTGTGACTCCATTTGGCCCCCAGAACCATCTGTGTTCATCTCCATATTTTAAGAGCAGTTCATTAGCAACCTTAATTCCATGTGCAACCTTCAATCCCCATTGCTGTATGAGCCTCCAGCTCCAGGGGTTAGGATGAGTTACCTTGGGGGAGAAGAATCATTCTGACCACCAGGATGTCCTGGTATCTGAATTATAGCTCTGTCTTGACCATGTAGAGCTATACATTAGCTTTGATGTCACTAGTCTTCTAGGCAGATACCTGTATTGCAGCACTATTCATAATCATGAAAAGGTGGAAATCATCTAAACATCAATAAAGGAATAGTGTTATTGTAGGAGTAATATTGTCAACTGTGGAATGGCCATATCATGAAATATCAAGCAGCCACTAAGATCACATTTAGGAGGAGTTTTAATAATTTGAGAAAATAGTGACAAATTTGTATGTACTATCACAGCTCTGTAAACTGTACACTTTAGATGAAATTCTTTAACACCTGAAGCTTTAGTTATGATAAGACAAGGTAGAATGCAGAGGGAGGCTGAACCAAGGACAGGTCAGTGCCTGTTTATTGACAAGGTGCTCTTCCAGCCCCAAAGTTTTCTGAAAACAAGTTCTCTGAACTTATCCCCTTGGGCCCGGGCTCTGCAGGAGCTGAAGGAGGCCTGGACTTTGGGACTGTGAAGGTCATGGAGGATCTGAAGCAGCCCCTTCAACTGAAGAACCGCGGGAAGTACGAGATCATGTTCAGGTAACCTGAACCCATCGGGCATGTGGCCATCCACATCCACTCTTGGCCATGAGTGGACACAACAGTCTGGGAATTTTCTTTAAATGAAGCGAGATCTTAAGAACTGTTTCTGCTTTTGGCTTCCATTGGTTTAAAATTGATGGCATCCCAATGGCTGAGAAAGCAGAGATTTTCATGCTGCTCTCAACTCTGCAGCTTAACCGGGAGCCTTGTAAGACCTCTGAATGTACCTGGAGACACGGGAGTCTGAGACGGTGGGAGAGACTGGAGGGGGCGAGGTCTGCTGGGAGGTGGCCTGGCTTCACGCTGTCCTTCCCTACTTCCAGTTCTGATCTGTTCCACAAGAGAGATTTCCATATAAGATGCTATGTGAAGAAAGAATTTCCAGTCTATTTTGTTTCCTTTTAATTTTAAGAAGCACTGGGTTATAGAACCCAAGTAGTGACTTGGTAGAATACAGCTCTGTGTATGCTCACTCCTTGAGACTAAAAAGAAGCACTAGGCAGGGGAGATTACTCAGAGACAAAAGGGTGACTTGGGGTGGGAGAGAGGAAGGAGGTTGTCAGAAAGGTTACACAGTTCTTCTTGGTGGAGCAGCACTCAGGGCCTGGAAACCCCTGTGACAGTTCATAGCTAATAGAGGGACTTCCATTTGCAGACTTGAGAGAAATTCAGTGAGTTTATGATCATTTTATTTTAACTAAAAGAACACTGAGACTCGAGGTCCTGAGTTTGATCCCCAGTACCAAAAAAAAAAGAACATTGAGACTAGAAAAGTCCCACCTCCATACCATCATTCATTAGAAGCATTGACTCTGTAAATTGAATTAAATATAAATAAAAGTCAAGCGAACGTAGAAAAAAGCCATTGGCACCTTGGAATTAGTGCAGAATGGAGTCTTGCCCATCTGTGAGTTTTGTGTCAGACCATGATGGGGGCTTTAGCTCTGCTTTTTCACATTGCCTGGGGCAGAGCCTACCTTTGGTTGGAGCAGGCGGTCATTGCAGACTGCAGGGAGCTCAGGAAACACGGGCACCATTCCCGCAGCGGTTGAGCTTCCACGTCTCCTGGAACACTGGCGATGGTCACAGCGTCCCACTGCCACCTGAGTTCCTCATGCCTATCCCAGCCCCTCCGCACTGTCATGAGTCAGCTCCCTCTGGCGTTCTCACCTCACCCCCTTGGGGCTAGGGACCCAACTTCCTGTGCCTCTGTGGCATGGCCTCTGCCCTGACCTTCTTCCCTTAGTCTCCTGGCTTCTATGTCACATTTCTCTCTGTGCGTGCTGTATTCCACCTCAGAGAAGAAAGGGAAAAACAGGGAGAGTAAATTTGGTTGGTACTTTTCCAGCATTCAGTGTCCCTGTTGAGCACAGACCTCCCTCAGAGGATAGAAGAGGTCTGTCTTTGCTCCAGCATCAATTCCTGGGCTGATCAGTCCTGAAATTCACTGTACAAAGCACAGTGGACCCTGCCCAGCACAGTAGCTGGCAGGACTAGTAGCAGGACTAGAGATACAGCAGGCCTTTTCCAGCCTGGACCGTCCTGTGTAGGGTCTTAGGTTCCTAGATAGTAAATTAAACTGACGTTTTATTCTTGTCTTTCAGCTTTTCTGTGGACTCGGTAGAGATTTTAGCAACCAATGTCAGTTCCATGATCTCAGTCCTACCCCAGAGTGGATCACTGTCTGCAACAGAAAAGCCCACGAATGTCCAGGTGTTCTTCCGTGCAAAAAAGGAAGTGAAGATCGAGCAGCAGCCCATTTTACGCTGCCAGGTGAGAGAACATAGAGGGAGGAGCTGACTTGGTGGCAGCAATGTGGGCCTCTTGCGGAAAAGAGGAGTACACAGTCCATTCATCCGTGCTCCAGGGATGAGCAGAGGGAGGCCTGAGTGGCAACCAGATAGGACATGTCAGAGTTTGTGACCAGCTAGCAGGCCAGGTGGGTCAGGTCGGAAGTGAACAGAGTCAGAATGAGAGGAAATGTGCCCTAAATCTTTAGGAAGCCACAGAGACAGGGAGGCTATACTCGCATCGTCAAATGCACATGAGTGAAAGCCGGGCATGGTGGCACACGCCTGTAATCCCAGCACTCCGGAGGCTGAGGCAGGAGGATCACTGTGAGTTGGAGACCAGCCTGAGCTACATAGTGAGTTCCAGGTCAGTCTCAACTATGTAGTGAGACCCTGTCTCAAAAAAAAAAATGCACATGAGTGAAAACAAAAGGTGGGATTGATCTGTGTTGGCTACTAATAATATAGTTGAGCTTTGGCTAATGATATAGCTAAGAGGTTGAAATGGATCTTTAAAATTATGGTTTTTGTTTTGGAGGTAAGCTGCTCCTCCAGCTTCCTTATGGAGAAAGCATAAACTGCTACTCCTCAGCCTTGACCCTAAGTAGGTTTCCAGCCCCCTGGGGCAGAGCTACATTATATATAT
>NW_022900944.1:36991271-37004128 GCF_012274545.1 Fukomys damarensis
TATAAGAAGGATATATATATATCCTTCTTTTTGTTCTATTCTTTGTAAAAATTGGAGCACCTCTGTGCACTGGAAGAAGGCAGATCTGATCTGCTGCCCTCCCAATTTGGCCAAATAGTGCATAAACTCGTTTTTCTATTTTTATGGGCTTTCTCCTACTTTTGGTGGCAGGCGGGCAACCAATCCAGGGCTCAGATTCAGTCCTGACCAAGCCCTGCTGGTAACAGTAAGATCTCTGTTAGTATTTGCTCCTATTGTGTATGGTGGATGCAATAACATAGCATAAAGAGAATGAAATAAAGAACCTAGCCTAACATCAATGAGGCAAGTTGGGAATGAATAAGACAATCAGTGCAGCTTTCTACCAGTGGCTGACATCTTCCCAATCCAACTTCCATTTCTAGATTATTGAGCCCAGTCTTGCAGAAGGAGGTGAGATGATTGCCAGCATCCCAATTAAGTTTTCTGTGAATGCAGTGTATTCCAAATTCACCATCAGCCCCTCCTCCATCATCAACTTTGGGGCGTTGATCTGCGGCACACGTAAGAGTTCCACCATCAGCATAGAAAACCAAGGCGTTACTGACTTCAACTATGCCCTCTACCGGCTGACAGGGGAGAGCCCCATTCATCAAAAGAAAGCGTAAGACAAGTATTCCCTGAACTCATGCCATTCCCTGCTAATTTGTGCTTTGTATCTTACAAAGAGCATCACATATTTTACCTAAATCCGTCCCCTCCTCTTTTGTCAGTGAGACCACTAAAGTTTAGAAGTGGCTCATCCAGGATTATGCAGGAAATCACCCGTAGATCTTGGTCCTGAACTCACATCCCCAGATTTCATACATTTGCTAACTGCTGCCAAATACAGGATACAATCTAGTTGAACAAATGTAGTCTTCCATCTGGGATTCTGTTGTTATCTTGGTGTGTCTGATGTGCTAAAAGATTTACGAGTAAGTGATTGTCCTACTATTCTGTGGGAGGTCAAGAGGCTACTGTAACAGTAAGCTAAAGCAAAAGAAATTATAGTTATTCTTCAAGTTGAGGAGTAAAAAGGATACCCTAGAAATTTGAACAAAAGAACTGGGATGATGCTTTTAGTCTACCAGGGACTGTTACTGTGTTTTCCTTTTGAAGACTTTTTATCACAACAGCTACCGTAATAGTTGTTCCAATAGCAAAACTCTGTGTTCTTCAAAGGGTGGTTTTCATTCAGTACACTTACCTTTTGAGTTCTTTTGGGTTCCATTTGATTGTTTAGTCTTTGGAGGCAAATTAAGAATAGATTGACCAATCAGGGATTTAGTTCAGTGGTGTCATTGCCTGCCTCTCAAACACAAGATCCTGAGTTCAATCCCCAGTACCAAAAAAGAATGGATTGACCAATTACCAAGGTATTTCTGACTTAATTTTAACTTTCTGATAATTTTATTATTTAATTCATTTTATTGGTACATTTTAGGTATACAATGTAATGACATTCATCATTGGAGATTTGTACCATTACATAATATCTCCCCGCCCCAAGTTTATTGGTACATTTAAAACAAACAATACAGTTAGTTGCATTTATCATTGAGATCTTGCACCTCTACATGATATATCTTGGTTCTTATTTTTTCCCCATACCCCTGCCCTCCCTTCACCCGCTTCACCCTTCCCTATTTACAAAGACTTTTTTTTCCATTTTTTCCTTTTTTCACATTTTTTCTTTCCCCTTATTTCCTTTCCCCTCTGCTTCCCACTTCCCCTTTAACCATTTTCTTCCTGTTTCACACTATCAATTATACCACTTGAACCTTATTTACACTTTTAGTTTTTCACACCAGAGAAACTATTTGGTATTTAATCAAGTGTGTCCTATCTATTTCACTTAAGAGTATAGCCTAAATGTGCATCCATTTAACTATAAATGTCTCTAGTTTCTCATTAATTATGGCTGAGTAGTACTGCATTTCATAAAAACCACATCTCCTTTATCCGGTCTCCAGTTGATGGGCACTTAGGTTCTTTCCAAGTTTTAGCTATTACAAACTGGACTGCTATAAATATGGATGTGCATATATCACTGTGGTGTGATTCTTTTAATTCTTTTGGAAAGATACCCAGCAGAGAGATAATCCGGTCAAATGGAACCTTTAATCCTAGTTTTTTGAGGTATCTCCATAGTGATTTCCACAGTGGTTGCACCAGTCTGCACTCCTACCAGCAATGGAGAAGGGTTCCTTTCTCCCCACAGTCCTGCCAGCATTTGTTATTGGTTGATTTCTTGATAGCAGCCATTCTTTCTGGGGTAAGGTGGAATCTCAGCATTGTTTTCATCTGCATCTTTTGAATGACCAGAGATGTTGAACATTTTTTCATATATTTATTTTCTGCTTTTAATTGTCAGAGAAATATCAGTTCATTTCAGATGCCCATTTTTGAATCAGGTCTTTCTATTTGGAGGGGGCTGATACTTTTTAGTTCTTATATATTCTAAATAGTAGTACTTTGATGAGTAGCTAGTAAAAACTTCTTCCCACATTGCAGGTTGTCTCAGCTCTGTTGGTGGTTTCTCTTGCACTGAAAAAACTTTTTAATACAATGAGATTCCATTTGTTGATTCTTTGTGCAAGTTCTCATACTGCTGAGGATTTGTTCATAAAGTCTTTTCCTATGCCAATGTCTTTGAGAGTTCTACCTAATTTATTTTCCAGTAAATTTAGTGTTTCTGTTTTGATATTTAGGTCTTTGATCCACTTGGATTTTAGTTCAGTGTTTAGTGCATGGTGAATGATAGGGATCTAGTTTGAATCTTTGCCAAGTTGAAAGCCAGTTTTCCCAACACTAATAAAGAGGATGTCTTTCCTCCAGTGAGGATGGTTGGCTCCTTTGTCAAAGATGAGGTAGCTGAGTATGTCTGGTGTTGTTTCTGCATCTTCTAATCTATTCCATTGATCCTTGGGTCTGTTTCTTTGTCAGTACCATGCTGTTTGTATCATACTGGTTTTGTAGTATAGTTTCAAGTTGGGGATTGTGATACCCCCTGTCATGTCTCTGTTGCCTAGAATGGCTTTTGCTGTTATAGGTCTCTTCTGGTTCCAAATGAATTTTTGGATTGTTTTCTCAAGTTCTGTGAAATATACTCGGCATTTTAATTGGGATTGCATTGAATCTGTATAGAAATTTTGGAAGTATAGCCATTTTCACTATGTTGATTTTTCCTGCCCAGGAGCAAGGGATGCCTTTCCATTTTCTTATATCCTCTTCTATCTCTCTTTTCAGAGTGCTATAGTTTTCAGTCTAGAGGTCTTTTGTCTCCTTCATTAGACTGATTGCTAAATATTTCAGGGGTGTTTTTTTTTTGTTTGGATGTTATTATGAAAGGAATTATTTCCCCAATTTCCCTCTCAGTGAATCTATTTGTGTACAAGAAGGCTACTGATTTTTTAGTGTTGAGCTTGTATCTAACTACTCTACTGAATCTGTCAATTAAGTCTAGAAGTCTTTTGGCAGAGTTTTTTGGGTCTTCTATGGAGAGTATCATATCATCAACAAACAATGACAGTTTAACTTCTTCCTTTCCTATCTTTATTTTATTTCTTTCTCTTGTCTAATTTCTGTGGCTAATGTTTCTAGAACTATATTGAACAGGAGTGATGATAGTGGACCTCTTGTCTTGTTCCTGATTTCAGCGTGAAGGTTTTCAGTTTTTGACTATTTAGTATGATATTGGCTGTTGGTTTTTCATAGATAGCCTTTATCAGTTGAGATAAAGACCATCTATTCCAATTTTCTGTAGGGTTTTTATCATGAATGGGTACTGAATTTTGTGGAATACTTTTTATGAATCTATTGAGATGATCATATGGTTTTTGTCCTTGACTCTGTTGATATAGTGTATTACATTTATTGGTTTATGTATGTTGAACCATCCTTGCATCTCTGGGATAAATCTGACTTGTCAGGGTATATGATATCCTTGATGATCTTCTGTATTCTGTTTGCCAGTATCTTATTGACGATTTTTGCATCTATGTTCATTAGGGAGATTGGCCTGTAGTTCTCTCTTTTGATTGAGTCTTTCCCTGGTTTTAGAATCAAAGTAATAAGAATGAATTTGGAAGTACTGCTTCCCTTTCAATTTCACTGGAGAGTTTAAAGAGTAGTGGCAATAGTTCTTCTCTAAATGTCTTATAGAATTCAGCAATGAAGACATCAGGACCTGTGCTTTTTTTGTTGGTAATGTTTTAATTACATTTTCAACTACACTGGATGTAATTGAGTGTTTAGACATTTTATATCTTCTTTGTTCAACTTTGGAATTTCATATGTATCTAGGAATCTGTCCATTTCTTCTGTATTTTCCATTTTATTAGAGTACATGTTTTCAAAGTAGGTATTGATGATCCCTGGGTTACTGCTGGATCTGTTTTGACTTCATATTTTTCATTCCTAATTGCATGAATTTGAGCCTTTTCTTTCCTTTTTTGATAAGGTTGGCTAAGGGTTTATCAATTTTATTTATTATTTTGAAAAACCAACTCTTTGATTCATTGATTTTTTTTTGTATAGTTCTCTTAGTCTCCATTGCACTAATTTCTGCTCAGATCTTTATAATTTCTTCCCTTGTATGAGCTTTTGGTTCATCTTGCTCTTCTGTTTCTAGAAGCTTAAGGTTAAGCAGTAGGTTGTTTATTTGAGCTCGCTCTGTTTTCCTAGTATGGGCATTTACTGCTATGAATTTCCCTCATAGAACTGCTTTCATTGGATCCCATAGATTCCTGTATGTTGTACTGGCATTATCATTTAATTGTAGAAACTAATTTCTTCTTTAATTTCCTCTGTGACCCAGTAGTTGTTCAGCAGGGTGTTATTTAATTACCATGTTTTCCTATTTATTTCATTTAAGAGTATGGCCTCAATGTGCAGCCATTTGACTATTTTAAACTACGCCTAATTCTTAACATTGTTCATAATTGTTTTATATTTTTGAAACTATCATTTTTGATATTAGCAAAGTTTGAACATATTAAGAAATTTGGAGTTAAAATGTCAAAGATTTCTTCCAAATTTAATTTCAAGCTTTTTATAATTTATTTTATAATAATTTAGTAATGTTTACAGTGATTATTGTTAACTTAATTATGTTTTGCTTACATTATTTTTTATTTTGGCTTATTTTTCATTTTAGCTTGTACAAATTCATACAAAATATACAAAGGGGGTTGGATTTCAGATGTTCTGGTCATTAGGCAACTAAATGTTCAAATATATAAAATGCTTAAAAATTTAAGATGTAGGGCTGGGGATTTAGCTCAGTGGTTCCGTCATCTGCCTTGCAAGTGCAAGGACCCGAGTTCAATCCCCAGTTCCAAAACAAAAAATTTAAGATGTACCTCAAATAAATTTCAGTAGTTTAGAAGAAGTGTGTCTCTAGGCAAAGCAGTTATTGGGTAAACTAGTTTCAAGTGAAGTAAAATTACCAAAACCTATATTTGAGCTATTGCTTGTATAAAATATCATGACTATAAATATGAAAAAAGGATACCAAATCTAACCTATTTGCCATTTCATTTTTAAATAAAATCAAGTAAAAATTTGATATCACTAAATAATTTCCCATGCACTGCTTTCCATTGAATTCAAAAAATTGCTGCTTTTATAAAGAGAAAAGGGTTATTTTGGCTCAAAATTCTGAATGTTCCAGCCCATGGCCAGTTTGGCTCTTTTGCTATGGGCCTGTAAAGAAGCAGCACTTCACAAGTTCAAGGCCAAGCTGAGCAATGTAATAAGACCCCATCTCAAAAAAAAAAGAATATATACAGAAAGATTAGATTTTTTTAAAAGAGAGACAGAGGGGGAGGAGACTGAAAGAAAAAGAAGAGGAGCTGGGGTCACACAATCCATTGAAGACACACCTCCAATAACTTCAGGCCTCCCCAGTACTGCCACACTGGTGACCAAGCCCCTATCACATAGACTTTGCAGAATACCTACCAAACCATAGCATTTCTCATATAGTAATTTTCAACGTCCTTATGAGTCATGTGTACTGCATAGTTTCTTTTTTACAATTGTTCAGTGAGTTTGGTCAGTGATTACTAAGCTAGCTGTGCCACTCTAATACCCTCTTGGGCAAAGAAGGACCTCTACAGTGCATAGAAGAAAAGACCTTACCAGCAAAAAAACAGGTGGTATCTAATGTTCCTATCAAAACCTGAGGGTATTCTCTTCTTCTCACCAGAACTGGCCACTTTAGACATGCAAGATCCCGGGAAAGCGAAAACTTCTTCAAGGCTAAATCAGCCAAGTTCTCAGACTCAATTCAGAAAGAAACAAACATCACAAGCCAGGTGAGTACACTTCCTTACTCAAGACACCCAGTAAAGGCACCTTCCAATTATGTCTCACCACCAATCACCTCCCAAAAATAACAGGCTTTGAACCTACTGTGGTAAGAATAGTAAGTATATTGAAACCTTACTTTTATTTTAAGATAAGGCATTACAACCTTTAATTTGAAAAATCTTGTTTGGCTTTAAAACTTTCACTGGCTGCCCCAATGCCTTAAAATTGTTCCAACTTTTCATATATATTTTAATCAAGCATCATTTATTTATCAGACAGAATCCTGCAGAGAAGCTCTCCTCTGGATGGCTTATCCAGGAATCCTTAGTGCCTAGTACAACTAGTGCATGTAGCAGGTGCTCAGGAGACAGTGGCAGAGTTAGGTTAGTAGCAGCCTCCATATACGGCTGTATAGTCACACTTTGCCACACCATGAGCATCAACTCCACAGACTTGTGTGCTAAAGGTTCCTGCTAAAGGAGTGTAATGTGCCAGCCTATCCAGCCACCTGGAACAGCCATATGACAATGTAGGGAATTTCTTGATATCCTGAAGGCCAAAGCTGGTGTCTGAGCATTATTGGAATAAAGCACTGCCTGATATAGCATTAATATAGAACATACCTAAGGGAATTGAGTGAGGGTGAAAGCACAGGCCAGTGGTTGAAGAGAGAGGAGCACAATTTGGTTGAAATTCAGGCCCCAACCACCAGTGTGCTGCATCCCAGGGATAGCACAGTACATGCCCTAGAGAAGGACACCCTATGTCAGATGGTCCCTTGACAGCAGTCGGAAACAGAAAGAGGAAGGAAGATCCTAAGAGCCAGAGCAGTGCATGCTAGCTGTGCATCTCTGGGAAGGTACAATAGTTATCAAGCCCACAGGAGGAAGTTTAGCACCTCACCAATAGCATGCACTGGTATTATGCCTGTGGAAGGATTTCACCCACCTTGCCAGTTTCTGCTAAAGTTCCCAGACCCATCAGGAAGTCCCACACAAAGCCAGCTGCCAGAGTAGGAGTCCAGTAAGAGCGCACTCACACTGCAAGTCATGCAAAATGACTTTATCACTCACATCTCGACAGCAAGAACCAACAGAACTATAAGACCTGGTCCCCCAAGACTCAAGAAAGCTTCCTCAGAATAGGAGTCTTGTCTGTATGTGCCCATTAATATTGCAGCCAAAGGACCCCAAAAGCATTCTGCTCTGGATTTTATACTCTCAAGAAAACTTGGACCTCTGAGCTAAAGCACTGTAAGACATCTTCTGGGAGAGATGAGGGCAAACCTGGGCTGCCAAGACAATTCCTCCTTATCTCAGGGCAATGCATTCTCAGAAGTCCATAGTTATCCTGCGCACTTCGAGTACAAGGGTGCAGATCTGGGGACTCTGAGGACAGACATTCAGTCACTCCTTTCTTACTAACATTCCATTTTCTTAGCCTAATCCTGTACTAGATGCTATGCTCTGTGCTTCACATATATTCTTTCATTTAACCTTCCGGCTCCTCTGAGATTGAGGGCTTTTGTCCCGCTTTAACTATAAACTTTGTCCTAAGTAGAACTTGAGGTGAGAAGCCAAACACACTTTTCAGAAAGGTTCTGCAGTTTGAACTGAAGTTTTAACTCCAACATTTTCCATGAGGCCTTTTCCGCATTGAAGTCAATGGAGGGGAAGACAGAAAGTTTAGTTACTCCTCAGAGAAAGCTGCTGGAAGTGCCCTTGTGTGGCAGTCAACTCCACTTTAGCAATGAAGGAAAAGAGTATTCCCTCATGTGTCTTGCTCTCTGTATGAAAGAAGTGTAAGCACATTCCTTTGAGACTTGTTTAATGAATGGCAGTTTAAATGTAAATAGAGACCCAGAGAAGTCATTTGTCCAAGTTCAGACACCATATATATATATCATAGAACCAGAATTCTAATTCGAGTATGTGACTCAGAAATCTATAATCTTAACTACCACTGTACTCTGCACCCCTCTTTTGCAAGATCCTCACCTGAATAAGTATTCTGTGAGGTCTGTTTAAACTTGGGGCTCCACCACGAGTTCCTTAAGCTGGGCTCAGAAGGAATGTGCCGAGAAGAAATTGCTGAGGAGCTCCAGGCCCTGTCCCTGGCTCTGGTGATAGTCCCTGGCTCTGGTGACAGTCTCTGCCTCCATCCCTCCCACCTGTCTTACAGGCCCGCTTCTCCCATGGCATGTTCACCGTATACCCTGGATTTGGCTCCATCCCTGCTGGAGGACAGCAGGTTATCACCGTTGATTGTGTGGCTGACCCTGTGGGAAAGTGTGAGGAGTTTTTAGCCATTGATATCTCCGACCGAGACCCCAGAGAGCATCCTGCAGGCATTCCTTACACTCTGCTTGCTGAAGCCTGCCTGCCAGGTACTGCCAACTCAGGCTGAAGGACACCCCTGAAAGACCTGCATTTGTAACATCTCTTTCTCTCTCTTCAGGAAAATGCCTCTAAAAGATGTCCAGCAGATAAGAATGGCTACTTGCTTTGGACCTTAGGACTTCCGCTAGGGTCTTAGCCATATTTTTCCTTAAAGCCTATGGGTATACACACATAAAAATGGATGTGCCAATGCAAACTCCTAGCCTTCCTGAGTCAAGTCCTGGATTCTCAGATAAGAAGTGTTATTTTTCTGAGAATACTGATGACACCGGATATCGTGTAGGACCCAGGAACACCACGTCCTGCAAACACTTAGACCAGTCTGAGGGTAACTCATGCACAGAGAAGAATACTTAGTAACTAAGAACACTAAACTTTTAACCCAGCAAGGGTTCAGATAAGGCACAGAGAGAACTCTACTTCTTTGGCTAGAGGCTCCCCGGAAACTCTAATCAAAGCAGGCCAAGGGCTGCCTTCCTCCCAAGCCCACCACAGATTTCATTCTCACCACTTCGTGCCATTGGCAAGAAGAGACTGATGGTGACAAGGCAACCTTTTGCAAGGACAGTGCAAAGAAAAAAAAAAGAGAGAGAGAGAGATGACTGAATTCACCCCACCCCTTGTGTGGATTTTTTCTGCTTTTCCTCTGTCATGCTTGTGAGAATCCACATGTCCAGATTAAGAAGTAATACACCTTTTTTTAGGGGGGGTACTGGTGTTTGAACTTGGGACCTTGTGCTTGTGAGGCAGGCAGCAAAACCACTGAGCTAAATCCCTAGGCCTGTCCAGATTAAGAATAATAGTAAGCCAGGCATCTGGTAACCAGTATCACCTTCCCATCTTCCCTTCACTCCCCAGCCTTTGTGACGGACAACAATACCTCAATATTTGAGGAGCACCACATCTGCACCAGCCTTAACCTGCATCACATCCTGCAGAGTACAGAAAGTGGGGGCCTGTTTATGGAGGACGAGAACAAGTTCATTTTCTGCAACATCCTAGTGGGCCATCAGGCCAAGGCACGGTTCAAGATCAGCAACGTGGGCAAGATTCCCTGTGACGTCAACATTGTAGTTAAGCCCATCTCCAACAAGGTCAGCGGCTCCAACTGGCCCCTGCCCAGCCTGGTCGGAGAGCCCTGGGGAGCCCCCACTTAGGAACTTCTGTGCCCAAGGATTTATCTGCCTCCCAGTACCTGCTGAAAGTTCTGAGAGGCCACAGGGCCACAGGCTGTGTGTGTGTAACAATGCGTGTTTCCTCTGGGTAACTCCATGCTAAGCTGGTCAATACAAAGGAACAATTCATTCATCCATCACACACTTACAGTGTCTGAACTAGACAAAGCGCTGAGAACTCAAGCTTAACATGAGCCACTTCTTCAGACACACCTGACTCAATTTTGATATTCTAGTCAGGAAGATTTGGAGATGCCTGGCTGCAAGGATAAGGGAGAATGGTGAACAGCTACTGAGCCCATCTGAGTAACAGAGTTACTTACAGAGTGACTGAGTGACTTACAGTTACTGCTGCATTTCACCTTCCCAACTCTTTTAGACTTTGTATTATTATTATTATCCTATTCTACCATTAGGGAAACTGAGGCTCAGAAGAGTTATATTCTTCCCCTAGGTCCCAGAGCTTGGAATTATACAGCTAGAATTAAAGCCAAGTTTCATCTATGTTGAAGGAAATTATACGTGCACATCTCTGGGGCTGCTAGACTCTAAATTCCTTCTGTCTTGGATCCTTTCCACACAGTGGGAGAGAAAAATCCAGGACAATATGAGGAAGGACTTAATAGGTTTCTATCTCCCCTAATTTCCAGTTAAGTGTGTTGCAGATACTGCCTGGGCTACTTCAGTTCTCTGCCTGAAAGTGGATTTGGCCCCATGTGGTCATCATGTCCCCCAGGAGGCATTGTTTATGGCTGATGAGAGTAGGGAGGTCCCCAAGGAGGGTTGGTTTCAGCCTGATCCTCAGAGAAAATGTGCATTCTCAGAAGACTGTCAGCACAAGAAGGTAAAGTTAAGGAGACCATCTAATCCTTTTGTAACTTCTCTTAGACCCTGCAGCATCCAGTCATTATTCTCTGCCATCCTAAGTGAGCAAGGCTCATTTGCAAAGAAAGACTTTTTAACAGGGTTTTCAGATATCAAGTGCTCTCCTCTTCCCTGGTCTGTACAATCATCAACTTGAAAAAAAACCTTAATACCTTCAGCTGAAGAACAAGAGAAAATAGCCTGGAGGAGAGAGTTCACAACAGAGCAGGAGAATGAGCAGCAAGCCCTGGCATCATGCAAAGTCTAGTATCCCACCTGCTTCCCATGAAATGAAAAATCTTTTCTAGGGCCAGGGTTTTAGCTCAGTGGTTTTGCCACCTGCCTTGCAAGTGCAAGGGCCCGAGTTGGATCCCTGGTACTAAAAAAAGAAAAAAATCTTTTCTGGGCCATGCCAGAGGTCCCCCTAGTCCCAAACACTGCCACAACATGGGAACAAAGTACTGTGGGAGATTGTTCTAGCCAAGGCCCTTGGAGTTGCAAGGAGCAAATACCCACTCAGGTTAGCCCAAATAATGCAGGATTTACAGCAATAAGTTGGAGACCACATAGGGAAGGGAGGAGGGGGTGAAGGGAGGGTGGGGGTATGGGGAAAAATGAGAACCAAGACTGTCATGTAAAGGTACAAGACCCCAGTGATGAATGGAACTGTACTGTACACCTAAAATGTACTGATAAACTCATTGAGGGAAAAAATTTGAGACCACAGATAGAGGTCAGAATATATCATTAGCTGTAGTTCCTTGGGATTGGAACTAGCACTTAAAATCTATCCGTCAGAAGACCAGCAGACACTCTATCTATCTTTCAGATATTGCATGTCTTTCTCACTCTGGTTGTTTCTGTTGCTTCATTTTCTAGTCTGGTGTCCTCTTCACGTGCATGGTTCAACCAGCTTCCAGCTCAGCTCCCCATTGACAACCAGTGGCAATCTTTGGACATCTTAACTGATAGACGATAGCTGGGGTGATGGGGAGAATGTCTGGCTGATTAGCTTGTCTTATGTGTTTGAGTCAAAGTTCACGGTCTAGCCAAAGGCAGCCAGATCTTATTTAGGGATAAGTCCCACAGTATCTAGGCTGCCCCTTCCAGGGCCCAAGACTACAGGCAGTGGAGCTTGTCTATGCTAGAGCCTGAAGGAGAGAAAGTTCATGACAGGACAGGAGAGCTGAGAGGCAAGCCCCCACATCAGTGCAAAGCAGCTAACGTACTCTGGTTTGCTCCCTTTCTCCAGGCCTTTGCCCGCATCACCGACATCTTTGAAGTGGAACCCAACAAGATGTGCGTAGCCAGTCGCTCAAGTGCCTTTGCCACAGTGTTCTTTACCCCTCAGGCCATGCAGACTTACCATTGTATCTTCGAGGCTACCTTAGATGGCTTGCCCAGGTACTGCTCCTGCTCCCTGCATTAACTGCAGCCCACACTGTCTATGGCAGGGGTCCCCACACCTAATCCCCACACCATGGACCAGTATCTGTCTTTAGCCTGCGAGGAACCAGGCCACACAGCATTAGGTGTGCGGCCTTAAGCAAAGCTTCATCTGTACTTGCAGCTGCTCCCCATGGCTCACATCTCTGCTTGTGCTCCACTTCCTGTCGGATCATCAACGGCATTAGATTTTTTAATTATTATTATTGGTACACGTTTGCAGCACGTAATGATTACATTCATTGTGGGGAGTTGGAACACGTACATGACATTTAATTCTGTTTTAATCCCCTTTCTTCCTTCCCCCTCCCTTCGTCTCTCAGTACATGTTCCCAACATAGCACAATTCCCCTTCCTTTTTATCTCATTTTCCTCCCCCATCTCTTGATTCCCTTCCCATATGCTAATATTCTATGTCCCTACTTCCTTTTGCCTTTTATTTTGCTCTTTATTTATATTTTGGGTTTCTCATATAAGAAAAACCATGAGATATTTAAGCTTGTGTGCCTGATTTATCTCACTCAGCAGTATGGTCTCAAGGTGCACCCATTTTCCTACAAATGACTCTAGTTTATAGTACCTGGAACCCTATGGTGAACTGCACATGCTAAGTTGTGCAATCCTTTGAGTCATTGAA
>NW_022900944.1:37004394-37020986 GCF_012274545.1 Fukomys damarensis
CATGACATTTAATTCTGTTTTAATCCCCTTTCTTCCTTCCCCCTCCCTTCGTCTCTCAGTACATGTTCCCAACATAGCACAATTCCCCTTCCTTTTTATCTCATTTTCCTCCCCCATCTCTTGATTCCCTTCCCATATGCTAATATTCTATGTCCCTACTTCCTTTTGCCTTTTATTTTGCTCTTTATTTATATTTTGGGTTTCTCATATAAGAAAAACCATGAGATATTTAAGCTTGTGTGCCTGATTTATCTCACTCAGCAGTATGGTCTCAAGGTGCACCCATTTTCCTACAAATGACTCTAGTTTATAGTACCTGGAACCCTATGGTGAACTGCACATGCTAAGTTGTGCAATCCTTTGAGTCATCCTGAAACACACACACACACACACACACACACACACACACACACACACGCATGCACTTTATTTGGGGAAAAATGTTCCGCGAAACTGGTCCCTGGTACCCAGAAGACTAGGGACTACTATCTGTGGGATGCCACTCCTGTCACACCAGGCTCATAGGGCTTGATGTTCCTGTTCCCTACAGCACCCTGGCCAGAAACCGGGGCCTCGTGTTTGATATTGTTGGTGAGGGGACCCTCCCTCAAGTGACTATTGTGAGGCCAATTCTCTATAACCAACATGGAAACCCCTTGCTCCTCTTCAAGAAACTCCTGCTTGGTCATTCAGAGAAACTTCCTGTCATCCTCAAGAACAATGGCACCATTCCTGCCCAGGTAATGCCTGGGGGTAAAGCATGGGTGGAAAGGGAACAAGATGGTTCAGAAGTTAGACTCGGCCATTGAGGCCCCTGCCATCCCCAGTGGTCGAGGATTTATTTGAGAGTCCTCAAACATTAACCTGTGTGTGAGACAGGGCCGCACCCACACTCTCATAGATCTTGGTCTGATATTCTTCACTGTCATCTTAGCTCTGTAATACTTTTACAATTTTCTGTATTTATTCTAGCATTTTGGATTGTCTTGAATTCCATGCTGCTAGCTTACCATTACTTTACATTTTTTCCATTATTGTGACTTTTTTTAAACGTTCTAACATCTAGTTCGGTGAGTTCCTGCCTACCCATTGCTGTTTTCGTAATTTTTCTCAACAATTTTCTCTATTAATCTCATATATGAACTTTGAAGAGAATTTCTACTTTGGGGGTGTTTAAACTCTCTGCCATGAGCACAATTTAGAGTTCCTAGCCATTTATTTAAGTGTTTTATATCAATAATTACATATAATTCCTCTATGTAGTTTCTTATTAATTTCTAAATGTATAATCTGTCCTCTCAGAAGCTTAATATCTGATATCACTATTTCTGTTTTTCTTCATACCACATTTTTTTATAATGTTCAAGCTTGCTGATCGTGGTGCCAGTAACACTACCTTCTAAAAATGCTGTTGATTTCCCGTGTCTAAGATCAGATATATGACTGTAGTCTTACCTTTCTTCTGATGGACTAGGAACTACTTTTTTTCCTTGAAATAGGTCAGAACCCCCATTTTTCTCATGTCTTGGCAGAATAACTACTATGACACTAGGCAACAAATCTATAGTGTCTGGGAGATGCTGGCTTTTGGGCATTCCTGTTCATGCAAGCCCTCATAGAATAACAAGCATCCGTCTCCACTTTCACTTTATTACTGCATCCATCTGTCACAGATGTTGCCGGCCCCTTTTTGACACCATCTAGCTGTATGATCCGGAAGGTCGCCTGTGCTCTTCGGACCTCCGGCTCCTCAAATAAGGGTTGACCTGAATGAATGAATTTTCTTTTGTCCCCTCCAGATAAAATATATATTCTGTGCCTGGAAACTCAGAAAAGTGAATACTAGGGACAGTGATTGGGGGGGGTCCTTCCCAAAACATATTACACCCCAGACTCAAAACTCATGAGCAGCCTATGAGCTCAACACGCAACTCTGCTTTCCTTCTGCCAGCTGCATGTGGACCTGCGGGACCAACAAGGAGTCTTCTCCCTGAAAGGGAAGCCAACTACCTCCTACATCTATATCACCGAGGAAAACAAACCAAATGAAAAAGGTAAGTGGAGGGCAGTGGATCTCAGTAGCTGCTTTGTTGGGACTTCTCGGGTCCAGTCGGATGGCCGCTCTCATCACCAGTCACCTCTAGCTAAAACTCCTTCCCATAACAACAGCTGCTTTCTCTTCAGCCAGGCTCTTCATGGATCCATGCTTCTTTTGAGGGGAGGGAGGATACTGGGGATCAAACTCGGGTCCTAGTGCTTGCAAAGCAGGCACTGGAACCTCTGAGCCAAATCCCCAGCCCAATCCATGCTTCTTTGAACTGATTCTAAATTGTATCTTCTTTCTTCTTGCAGCAGTAAAAGCTCACACAGCTTCCCTGGTTGTTTCTCCTGGAAACACAGCTGAATTTGATGTGTTTTTCCACTCCCAGAAAGTTGGGAGAGTGACAGGCATCATTCACCTGTCCGTGATCGACAACCAGTACGAGGAAACCCTCATCCACCTGGTGGGAGAGGGCTACGAGGATGACATCACCTTGGACAACATCCACGGGCTGATGGCTTCCACCAGCCAAGAGGCCTCAGCTATTTCTGAAGTCATAGAGGTCACCGAGGAAGACACCATGGATGACTTGCTGGCAGGTGGGAGAAGTAGCAGTGAGGCCTTGACAACCACAGACTCTTGGGCCATTTTAAATGAGGAGGAAACTAAATAACAGCTTTAGCTTCCTGAGAATTTAGGAATGAATCTTCTCTTCCCCACTTTATGCTCCATCATGCCCAGCTCGGTCTCTTCCTCCATCCTCCCATTCATTCATGTTCAATCAGTGACCCTTTCCGGAGCACTAGTGTACACATTCCAGGCGCTACACTGAGGCCTGGAGTTGCAAAGTTTTTTAAGAAAGTCTCTGTGTTTAGGGAGCTTCCAGTAGGATGTTCATATGGCAGTTCAGCTAATAAGTGAATTAATGCTTCCTTTTAGTTTCCCTGCCTGTCTTTGGTTGGCTGTGTTAGCATTATCTGTTTCATCTAAAACACAGACCCTGGCAGGCTTGTCTCATTAGTGAGGAGTCAGATGCGTGGCACCTCTAGAACACCCTTCCCCACAGCTTCACTGCTCAGTGAGCACCTTGAGTGTGTGTACGATTTCATCATCACCCGAGGTGTTAGAAATGGGAATTTCAGGCCCTCCCTGACCTACTAAATCAGCATCTGCATTTTAACCAGATCCCTAGGTGATCTGTGTACATGCCCAAGACACGCTGCCCTGCAGTCACTCAAGCACTGAAGCTTTGTTTAGCAACCATCTTCTTTGGGGTAGAAAAAAAATTTATTTCATTGTTATTACCACAAAAAGCATTTGTTAAGCACTCTAATTGTGTGGTTGGTTTCCATAAAGTGAGCTATGAACACAGTCTCTAGGCTTTTCCAGGAGCTTAATTATAGTCCTGCAATGTACAATTAGGGAGTCTATACAACATGGATTGCAATCACTGCTCCTTACATATTTGATGTTTTGCCTTTGTTTGAAGCTATATAGCAACATCTCTTTGTATCAGGAATTAAAGAGGAGCCAATAGTAAATCCAAGTACAGAAATAAGCTTTCATACCTATTGTAGGATTGCCAGAATTCAAGAGTCCTCAATAAATTTAAATTTCAAGTAAACTCTAAATAATTTTTAGGCTAAGTGTGGCCCAAAATTTGCATGGGACATGTTTATCTTAAAAATTATTCATTGTTTCTCTATAATTCACATTGAACTGTATTTTATCTGTCAGTCTAACCCTTAATGATATTGTTTTAACCAAACAAATGAAGTTGGAGACCTATATTTTCTCCTGTACAAGTGGAAGTGAGGGCCGAGGTAGATGGAGGGATCAGTGGAAGCATAGATGGGTAGATGTGTGCGTGCATGGATGCAAGGATGGATGGGTGGATGGATGCATGGATGGGTGGATGGATGGATGAGTGCATGCGTGCATGGGCACGTGGACAGATACGTAAACTTCCCTGAGGGGGAAAATCTTGCTACTCAGGTACTCCAGGTTTTTCTAACATAACCATGGGAAGGAAGAGTTGCATAAGGGTGGCGCAATGTCTTCCAGCTTCTGTCTCCTCAAGGAAGCAGGCTTTCCAAGGTAGCCATGGAGCATTCACCCAGCCTTCTGCTTCTCACCCCTAGCTGCTCTCATCTACCACATCCAGTTTGGGGACTGCCACATTGGAAACAGTTATAGTGCAAGCTTCACAGTCACTAATCACAGCCAAGTGAATGTGATACGGTTTGAATGGCCCCTTCTAGCTACCATTTCCTTCTCCCCACAGGTAAGTGAAAGCTTTCACTATGCTCTGGACTCTCTTAGGCCTAAGCCAACACCAGTCTGATTATCGCCCTGTTAGCACGAATGCTTGGAATGAAATGGATGCCTCTCAAGCTGAGAGACAGCTCAGGAAACAAAAGGCACTCAGACCTGGTACCAGAAGACACTGTTCATGTCCACCCAGGTCTGAGTGTGCAGTCTGCCATTATTGTTGCTAGGCTGAAGCTGAGGAACTTTTACTAACACATCTCAGTTCCTTCTTTCATTCCCGATCTCTCCCTCTACAATCTCTTAATCCCCTTCCTCTTTGAGGATGATCTATCTCCCTACTTCCTAGTATCTATCTTTTATTTACCTGTTTATTTTTGCTCTGGGTTTCTCACAGAAGAGAAACCATGTGATATTTAAGCTTGTGTGAGTTGAGGAATTCTGAAGAGTCCTGAGTAGATGAATACAAGTCCCAGCTTTGCTGTCCCAAAGTGTGGGCCTGGGTTTCCTACGTGTGTGTTCTTCAGAGCATTTTAATCCTTCAAAAGTAGTTCATCAAGGCCCGGGGATTTAGCTCATTGGTTCTGCAGCCTGCTTCGTGAGTATAAGGTCCCAAGTTTGATTCCCGATACCAAAAAATAAAAAACCTAGTTCACCAAAAGCTAAGGTAAGGAGGGTGTGTTCCTGTGTACAACTGAGATTTAGAAAACATTGCAAGTTACACTTTTCTTTTAAAGGTTCCCAACATATTAAAAGTGCTTTTCAACATATTAAAAGCTACTTAACTTTGTTTTACTTGGAATTGTCTAGCCTCTTCTTTTACCATCTTACTATGCACATTTTATGAATTGCTGACCAAAGCTCAACACTGAACAAGGCTCAGGATGATATTTGTCTGTTTTTTTGTTTGTTTTTTAATTCTACTCTCCACCTTACTTTTTTTAAGCAAAACATTTATTAGTACATTTTAGGTATCTATGATGATAACGTTCATCATAGGGAACTTGCACCTGTATTTTAACAGATCTTTGCCTCTAGCCACCAGTTGCTGTTTGTAGACAGTTTATTTATGGTTCCCAGGACACTGGGACACCCAAACATATTTGGTACCTCCTGCTCTATTTACACACAACCTCCAAGTGTGCTCAGATATCGAACTTTAGGAAGAAGGAGGGGGCCAGGAAGATTGAGGACCCTAGGTTGTCTCCTTTAAACTCTTGAATGCTATCAAGAATATGGTTTGTTTTCCTGGATGGTTAAGTTCACCTTAATCTTTTTGACTGATTCCAAGCCCAGCACGGCCCAAATGCAACCCTGAATAGTATTTACTATAAACTGAGTACATACAGATTCAAAATTAATTCATTTAACCCTCCAAGGTAAATACTACTGTATCTACATTTGACCTATGAGGAAAGAGACACAATGTGGTCTCAACATGCATGTGTTAAGAATTACTAAGCTTTCTTCCACCTTAACTTTCCAGAGAAGGGAGAATCTGTGAGAAACATGATAGGACTGTCATGTAAGTGGGCATATGTATATGTCTTTGTGCACAATAAATCATAAATTATTTTATTCTGCAGTCCAAACTGGACTTCCCTTATATCAAGTATACCGCAACATCCTCAAATTCTTTGGTCTCAGGACTCCTTTGCACACTTAAACATTTTTGAGGACCCCCCCAAAGAATTTTTGTGTATGTTATATCTATCAATGTTTGCCATATTAGAAATTAACACTCAGAATATTTTAAAGTATGCATTTTTATTTTAAAATACAATAACCCACTACCTTTTAATGTAAATGCCATGTTTTATAAAAATAGTGATGGTTCAAAAATAAAGTGAAAAGCATGGCATTATTTTACATTTTAAATATCTCTTTAATATCTGGCTTAATAGAAGTCATCTGGATTCACATACCTAAGTTTGCATTCAACCTGGTGCAATATCTTATGTAAACCTTAGAAAGCTCTATTGTACACTCATGAGAAAATGAGAGTGAAAAAGTCAATAGCATCTTTGTATTACAATGAAATAATTTTGACTTCATGGACCCTCTGCAAAGGTCTTGGGGACCCCAAAGTTCATTCGATCATCTTCTGAGAACTGCTAGTATACTGTATTCATCCATCTATGTGTGTATGGACAATACTGATTAAGTATAAGGTGGTTGCAAGTGGCATTTGGACCCATACTGTCTGGATTTACATCCAGATCTTCCAATATTAATGACCTCAAGCAGTTCACAATTTCTTTTTTTTTTTCCATTTTTTCTCAATGAGTTTATTGGTACTTACAAATTTCATGTCTATCGTGAAGTCATAGTTGTACCTGTACTAGAGGTGTTGTAGGGAATTAATAGAATTGGGCAAGTCTTAGAATAATACCTGAAGCAGTAGCAACTTGATAATTATTGGTTCCACTTGCTATTATGATTACATTTTTAAGGACCTCTTATACATTTTTGAATTAATCTATCTATACAGGCTTAGATGATGTTTTCCCCCCAAGACTTGTGGCTCTACCCCTTCTCTAGAATGTCACTATCAAGTATCAAGAGTCCTTGAGATTGAATTCCCAAAAGTGCTAATACCAAGCTTGTCCCTAGATGGGCCACCTCCACCCTGGCTGTGCTAAGGACGTAGTGGTGACCATGAAGTCAGACGTGCCTGTCAGTCTGAAGAAAATGGGGGTCAAGTGTAAGCTCTCCAAGATCGTATTTCAGCTCCCTGCAGACCAGGTCCCTGACTGGGATGACCGCATGCACACAGTTAAGTGGGTGGATATGCCCAGGAACACACCAGGAGCCATCCCTACAAAACGAAAGGTAAGCAGGGACATCAAGCACAAATCTGACCCAGCCTGCTATGCTTGGATGCCTCTTCTGTCAAGTTCAGTGTCTTATCATTTCCCTTCATGGAGAACAGAAAATGTCCCCGTTCTTTGGACCTTGATTTTAAAAGAGACAAGCTGATCTCCCTCACATGCCCCTCTGTCCTTACTGCATAGGCACCCATTTTTGTTGGTAGAGCTTTAGCATAGCTCTAAATAGACCAGAAATGACCGGGCATATATAAAATTTAGATATACACTAGCCCATTTTTTTCTTCTTCAGAAATGCTATCACAGCTCTTTTAGTGGTCTTTTCCATCAGGTATCCGGAATTTGATTAGTCATAATCTTTAGTTCATGACAGAATCTCACCTTAGTCCACAAATGCCCCTCTTTTATTTATTCCTTTTGTTAGTTTCTTTTGAATAATATACTAAACAGAGACAAACACATATTTAACAAGGAAAGTACTTGTTAAACTCAGCTACCTGTCTGGTTCTACCTATTCAATCTCTCTTCCTCATCCCAGAGGTAATGACTATTTTGAATCTTGTGTGGTTCATGTCCTTTGTTTTTTATTTTTGTTTCTTTCTTAATTTAATGCCTTCTAAAATGTATATTGTTTAGTTGTAGCTTTTAACTCAGTTTTTTAAAAAAAAAACAGTTGCATCTGCTCATCCATAGTATTGCATGTGCTATACTATATCCATTTTACTATTACATAAAATTCCATTATTATCTATCCCTCTTTGAAAATTATTTGGAGTTTTGCTATTATGGACAGTTTCAATTAGGGTTAATGATCTATGCTGTTCATGTCACATAGTGTTAATTTGTAAGAATTTCTACAGTATTTCTAGAGGTGGAAATGTTCATCAAAGGATATGTGAATGTTCAACTTTCCAAAATAATGCCCAAGTGTTTTTCAAAGTAGATGTACCAGTTTATACTCTTCTAGAAAAGAGGTCTCATGGATCCATGTCCTCTCTGACATTTGACATTATCAGACATTTTTATTTGTGTCATTGAGTGAGTGGGAGATTGTCTCATTATGGACCTAACCTGCCTTCCCCTAAATACTGATAAGGTTAAGTATTTCTTCACCTAATTACTGGCAATGCAGGTTTTCTCTTATGTGAGCACCTTTTTATGTCTTTTGCCCACTTTTCAATTATGATACCCTTTAGATGAGTTATTTTATTTTTAATAAACTCTTCTATTTGTATTATTTTTTGTAAATATCCTCACCAAATTTATAGCCTAACTTGTTTTCTTTATCTTTTGTTGAACAAAAGTGTTCTTAATTTCAATATAGTCAAATTTATCAATCTCGTTTATTGCTTATTATATCTTATTTTTAAACCCCTTCATTCCCAGAAAGACATTCACTTCCATTTTTTAAGCTTAAGAACTTTGCTTTTGGTATTTAAGCCCTTAGCCCAGCTGGATTTTATATATATGATGTGAGGCGGGAATCTAATTCTATATTCTTCATCCAGATAACTAGTCTTTCCAAATCCCTTGATTATCTTTTCAGTTCCCGAGTTATCTTCCACACTCTGGTGGCATATATCCAAATTTTACACATGCATAGGTCATTTCTGGTCTCTGTAGTCTATTCCACTGTCAATTTTTCTATCCCTGTGCCCATTTTACACAGCCTTAATTTCTGTAGCTTCATAATCAGCCATGATATTTGGAGGGAGGTTGTTCTTCCATGCAGTTTTGTTCTGAAATATTTTGGTCAGTCTTGGTCCATATATATATGTGTGTGTGTGTGTGTGTGTGTGTGTTTGTGTGTGTGTGTGTGTGTGTGTGACTTATATGATTTAGATAGATAGCCCCACATGGAAACTTGGCTGGAATTGGATTACAGCTATAAATCAGTTTAGGAATAATTGACATTTCATATTAATTTGTCCTGACAATTTTATAATCTTATATTGTCTTTCAATTAACAAAGTATAGCTCTCTATTGTCTTCTTTATTCAGTTTCTTTTGTAGTAATAGGGCTCTTCAGGTTTCTCTACAAGTTTGTTTATTTTACTTTAATAGTAATGGGACTTTGGTTGTTTATTTATTCTTGCATTAATTTTATAATTTTCCCAGAATTTTTCCCTCTAAGTTTTGTTTAGTTTTTTGTTTGTTTGTTTGTTTGTTTGTTTTGTTTGTACTGGAGATCAAACTCAGGACCTTATGCTTGCAAGGCAGGCACACTGCCACTGAGCTAAATCCCCAGCCTCATGTGTATTTTCATAACATCATTTGTAGCATTTTCTTATCATCTGTTTAGATTGGTAGGGCTAGTAGTGATGCCACTACTTTTTGATTTCTAATATTGGTTATTTGTATTTTTCTCTTCTGCCCTTGATCAATCTTACAAAAGGTTTTTTTCAATCTTTTCAAATACACAATTTTATTAGCCCCCTCCATTTTAGATGTGTTTTCTGTTTCATTAATATTTGTTCCTATCTTTATGATTCCCTTCTCTATCTTCTTTGGAGCCCATCTAATCCCAAAACTCATGCTCATGAAGTCCTAATACTCTCAGTAATTTCTTCTTACCCAATTTCTCCCTTCCGCATTCTGTGAGTCATCGCAGGTTTGCCTTAATCATTTATTCTGGAACTTAAGTTTGTGGGTTGGTGTTCATTTGTGTGGGTAGAATAAAGTGCTGGGTTATCCCCCATTACCCTAGCGAGGCAGCTGGCTTCTGGCTTGGCATGATGGAGGACACGGCTGTCTTTGTTACAGGTGATAGAGAGAGATCCTGAGCCCGTCCACTCAATACTAGAAGAAAACTACCGAGAACTACGGATTCAGATCAGTGCCAATGTGGATTTTGCCTCGTATCAGTGCCAAAAGAGAGACATGTGCTTTAAGGAAACACTGGTTTACCAAACTCGGGTGTTTCAGTGAGTTATCAAAACCCTCACAGCCCTAAAGAAGCTCTCTCATATCCTCATTCACTCATTCATCAAACATTTATTCAGTACCTACAACAGCTTATAAGCCAGTGTAGCAGTCATCATATTTGAGTAGCATGCACTAGAACGTCATGTAAGGTCCAATAAAACATTCAGATCCACAAAGCTATTGAAGTTCACATTATAATCAAGATACAGGCCAGAAAGCAGTTTACCAAGAAAGTGGCATCAGGTGATCTTCAGTGGAAATAGTTTTTGCATTATTCTACACATCCACCCAGGAACTATTCTTATTAGTTCCCCATAAGACATCTCAGACATTATCCACCTTAGTGTGGATGGGGTCCATCCTAGCTAAAGAACTCCATACCCAACAGAATCCATCATTTTCTCATAACTGCTCCAGAGGGCTTCCCCTTGCAGAGAATGTGCCTGGTTCTCAGAGTCGCTACACTCAGAGAGCCCCCAAGCAATAAATTTTCTTCAGGTGATCATAGTTCTTCCCAGTCCACACGTGATTTACCAATCCAAGGTCATTTTTACTATGAACAACATTGCCTAATAATACAGCTGGTCTTTCTCCTATATTGAGTTTCCTAGGAAACAGAGCTAGAAAGGTAACTCAGAGTTAAATTTGTCCTCAAAAAGGAGAGGAGATTTACCCATATTCCAATGCAGGAAACCCAGGATGCCCTCAAAGAGCTCCTAGTCTGGAGGTGGTGTGAGGGAATCAGTAGGAATAGGTGAATTGTCAGTTGTAGGATAGTTCCATGTGCATCAAAAAGAGTTTTTAAAGACTAATGATGAAGATTTTGGAGAGACAGAGAATGTGTCCCAGACAAGGTGATCCCCAGTTGAATTTGTGTGTGTGTGTGTGTGTATGCCAGAGATCAAACTTGGGGACCCTGCACTTGCAAGGCAAGTGGCAGCACCACTTGAGCTAAATCCCTGGCCCTCCAGTTGAATTTTGAAAGGCAGGTGAAGTGGAAATAAGAGCCCTACTAGGCAGAGAAGAAAGTCAAAAACCTAAACCAAAGACTTTTCTGCTTTGTAGAAATTAGTTTTTATCTCATTAAACTCGCTATGCACTTGTTGTATTTTAAATATCCTCTCAAGTTATTAGATATGAGGCAGGAAGTGTGATCTTCTGCTAATGGCCATTTCACCTGAAGCAGGGGTTGGCTGATGGACTGTCTTTTAAATAAAGTTTTGATGGCACACAACCATGCCTAATTCTTTTATGTATTGTCTATGGTTGTTTTTGCATTGCAAAGCAGAACTGCCACAGAACTCAAAGCAGTTGATTTCAGGCATACCTGCATGGTTTACCTGGACTGGATCATGGAAACCTAATCTCTGAGCTCCACCCTCTACCTACTCCTCATTTGAACTCTCAAGTTTAAGGGTGGGGACCTAGCTCAGTGGTAGAGCACTTGTCTAGCAGGAGCAAGACCCTGGATTCCCTTCCCAGCACCACAAATATAAAGAAAAAATCAAATTCCCTACTTTTACTACTCCTCTGAAACCAGAAGGGCGTGTGTGTGTGTGTGTGTGTGTTATTTCTCTGACATCATCAGTTCTTACAGCAAAACCTTATCTTTCTGCTGTTACTGTGATCAAATGTAATAATGAATCCAGAAAATTCTTTGGTCTCTCTTATTTGTCTTATAGTAGAGAAACATGAGGCAAGAAAAAACTCTGCATTCAAAACAACTGAAATTCTGGTCTGTTGGTCAGGAAAAGTGTGACAAGCTGGGGTCAAATGGCTTCTCCTCACAGGGACATTGTTTCTGGTGGGAGATGACTCAGGGAGGGCTCATACAATTTATACTCTCGAGGGAGGTATTGTGTTAAATAGATTTTGTTTCCTCTCTTCTGAAGATTTTTCAGTATTACTGTTATTTGATACATGCCAAGAGTTCATTGCATAGGGTCTTGTTAGTATCCAAAATGATGTTAAGGGCTTAATAGCTGCATGCTTTTATTTTGAATAGCTACGTATATATTTTATATGTTTTAGGAAAGGATGTAACTGATATATCAAATTCATGAGTTCAGAAAATTTGCTTAAAACTTGCCTGTTAAAAATAGCTTTTTAAATCTGTTTCTGTTTAGTTAACAGTACCATAACTGCGATGATGACAATTATAAGAGCAGCACATATTTAGGGGGTCCATTGTGATATTTAACACACGTGTGCAGAGTGTCATGACTGACTTGAGATAACACGTCCATCTTTTTATCCCTCTCTGTGCATGGAGCCTTCACACTCCTCTCTTCTAGGTCTTCATAAAGAGTACAGATTGTTGCCAACTGTAGTCATCCCACTGGGCTATAGAACACTAGAATTTATTCTTCCTGAGACTATTTTGATAGCTGTTATCCAACCCCTTTCCATCTGCCTCCCCACACCACCATTCTCAGCCTCTAGTGATCACTGTTCTACTCTCCTGTACTTTGAAATTAATTTTTTAGCTTCCACATATGAAAGTGAACACATGGTGCTTGTATTTCTGACATATCGTTTATGTGCCCCCACTCTATGTATTTTGTGGCAAATGAAAGGGCTATAGAGAATAGCATAGAGGTTCTCCTAAAAAATAGAAATACTTCCATCATATGAACCAGCTATCCCACCTCACCTCTGGGTGCATATCCAGAAACAATTAAATGAGCATATCAAACAGACATTTGTGTTCCCTTGTTTTTCATGTAGAATTCACGATAGCCAATATATGGAATCAACCTAGGTATTTACTAGCAGATGCATGGATAAAGAAAATGTGATATATATTCACAATGGAATATTAATCAGCAATAAATGAATTAAAAAATAAATTGACTTTACTTTAAGAAACACTATAGGTGCTATGGAGGCAGAATAAAAATTACCAGCAGCACATTCCTGAAATCTTTTCCTGTTCAATTTTTCAGGTTTGATCTCGTCAATTCTGGACATGTGCAGCTAGAATTCAACTGGAGCTCAGATGATGCTACAAAGGCAGTCAGCTTTGCCAAGCCAGAAAACCAAGGTAAATGGAATGACAGGTAAAATCCAGGGTCATCTGTTAGTTTAAAAAAAAATCCTTGTTAACAGGAAGAATGGCACTGCTCAGGTGGCCCCTACATAGCTAAGGAAGAGCATAGCAGAGGCTCCCTGGTGTCTTCAGAGGTAAATGGACCCGAGAAACTGAAGAGTTGGACCTCTGCCTTCCTGAATCCTGGACCCTGACACACCCTCATTAGGCCAATTCCCCATCTCTTCATCCAGTACGGATATTTTTATTTTAGTGCTTAATTTTCTGAGAAATCACAGACCACTTGGAAAAACTGTTGAAAGCTATGAATCATTTTCCCAAGAAAATACACATCTACACCCAAGTTTCCAGTTGACACCTAGTACACACTGAAAAGGGGCCCAAATCTTAGGGAGAAAATGTAGTATTTATCATTTTTTCCATGTTAGAGTTCCACAGACTTTTCTAATGGGCCTTGATCCATGGCCACCCAGATTGTAAACCATTACTTTGGAGCAGTAATTCTTCAAGAAACTATGTTCATAGCTCATTATTCCAGAGCAGAAGATCCACATAAACGCCTTCTTGACATACCCTCTTGAGATAACAGAAAACAAATTTGAAAACAATATGGAATTAATAGAAATATTTTTCACAAATCACCTGTGAGATATAGGAGCCAATTTCTTACTTTTTTTTGGGGGGGGTTGGTTTTTTGAAACAGGGTCTCACTATGTAGTTGAAACTGACCTGGAACTCACTGTGTAGCCCATGCTGGTCTCAAACTCACAGTGATCATCCTGCCTCACCTTCCCGAGTGCTGGGATTACAGGTGTGTGCCACCACACCCCAGCTGCCAGTTCCTTATTTCTAATGCCCAAGGTTAAGTGTACCTGCTACAGAGCTGAGGCCAGAGGGTACTAAGGGGATTATAAGTGAGCTGCCTTCCACCTCCCCTCTCACTGCAAGGACAGGCTTTCACCTGTTCTGTCTCCTCCCTCCCCAGGTTTCCCTCAAAAAGAGCAGCTTAGTCAGGTCACGGTCAGTACCCTGGACAGCGGCATGGACCACTGGACGGACGGTTCCTTATCACCCTTCTCTGTGGAGCCCTCTTCGGGCATCGTGCCCGTGGGGAAGACTCAGAAGCTCAAAGTGAAATTCTCCCCACTGGACACTGGAGATTTTGAGAGCAATCTTTTCTGCCAGTAAGGAAATATGCTTTCCAGAACCTCCATCTTTGCAAGCTCTTCTCCCCTGTTCTGTTCTACCACTGCCGCCATTCTTTTCAGCCCTAAACCCCTCCACGGCCCCACACTGCCACTTTTCCCTTTGGAGAACAAGAGAGTTGGGTCTCGGTTCGCTTCATCGACCCTCTCCAGATGCTTCCCCTTTTCTAGCTGAGTACAGGATTCCACTGAGCAACAGAATGGCTGAATGCTAAGTAGCTTCCAGTCATTGGACAAGCATGAGTCTGTGCAAGCTTTCTTGTACCCTCTCTGAGACTCAGTTTCTCCACATGTAAAATGTAAATAACAATACCCACCTTGTAGAATTGTCAGAAAGATTAGATGACTTACTTTAAGCAGAGAGCTTAGAACAGTGCCTGGCACAACATAACCACCAGATTGATGGGAAGGGCTGTAGAGTTGGTAACAGTAGGTGAGGAACACATGGTCCCCAGACCCAGTGAGAGAACAACTAATTCAACACATGTGACAGCGATGCTCCCTGATGTGGTATCCACATCCAGGAAAGCTCCAAGGAGAACACTGACCTTGCAGAGAAATTATTGAGCCATAACCTAGGGTAGCAGAGACATATATGAACTCTCAGAGCTTCCCAGTCCTCTGCAGTTATGCTACAGAGACAGTTATACTACAAAGAGCTTGGTCCTGAGGCTGAGAGTGTGTTCACATCTATTCATCTTTGTAAGGAGCTCAGAGTGCTTTTTAGAGCTTCCAGACCCTTTGTATCACCCAGCAAATGTGTATGAGAGGGCCCAGAGAGTGAGCTTGAGCATGTTTTATGTCAGGAAGATGGATCTCTCACCACTAATGAAGAAAGTAACTTGCCAACATACTTAAGTATGCAAAAAGAGCCTAAATTCGTGCTTCCACACTCAGCCCATTCTTCCACTTAACAATTAATAAATACTGAAAGTATGTCACGTACTGGTCAAGACACTGAGGTGGTGATTCTGACCAAGACAGTCTGATCCACTGCACCCATAGAGTTTACATTCTGATGGATATAAAATGCATTTCCAACCACCCAAGAAAGTAACACTGGTTACAAAATAAAATATAAATAACAGCAACCTTATCCTTTTAGAATTCCCAACCTACCACCTGGAGAGCAAGGTCCTGTCCTGGTAGCAAAAGGGCGGAGCTCCTTGCCCATCTGCCATTTTGACCTGAAAGACACAGACTACATCCATGAGCATCAGCACAACCCAGAGCTCCGAGCATCTGGCACAGGACCTCTGGATCCAAACACCAGGGTGATTGAGTTCAATGCTGTGGGCATAGGAGGAAAGAATCTCCAGTGAGTTGCATCAGTTTGAGTGTGTGTGTGTGTGTGTGTGTGTGTGTGTGTGTTTTGGTTTGTTTGTTTGTTTGGTATCAGGGATCAAACTCAGGACCTTGTACTTCCAAGGCAAGCGGCAGCACCACTGAGCTAAATCCCTGGCCTGAGTTGCATCAGTTTTGCATTAGTTGAATTCATATCAGTGAATCCCTTAGAATTCAGTGGAAGAATTCCAAGAAGCAAGCTGAACTAATTCTCTAGAAGCA
Source organism: Fukomys damarensis (assembly GCF_012274545.1). Classification (NCBI taxonomy): domain Eukaryota; kingdom Metazoa; phylum Chordata; class Mammalia; order Rodentia; family Bathyergidae; genus Fukomys; species Fukomys damarensis. The sequence goes on from NW_022900944.1 coordinate 37,020,277, forward strand.
GATTTGGTATCCTGAGAATTGACCTGAGTTTTAGAGAGTTAACTTTAGAGAACTGTTACACGAATGAAACTGAATTTTGTGACCTTATTTCTGATAGTGGATAAAATTTGGTATATACAAAAGTTTAATTCCTGGCTTCCACCTGACTATCACCTTAGTCATACTTTGAACCCCCAAATGAGATGAAGTTTTCATTTCTACAGTGACAACATGCTCAGAACAGCTCTAGTTCCTGGTAGGAGACTCTGCTAGGATCAGGTTCTAGGAAAGTTCTCATCACATTTCCATTGTCAATTCTTCCCCTTTTTCCAGGACTTTTACAATCCTAAACCCAACCGATAGAAGCTACTCCTTCTGCTGGATCTCTGAAGAAAGCGAAAGTCTCCAGAACCCTCCAGCTTTTGCATGCCTTACAGAGAAGGGCTCCATTCACCCTGAAAAGAAAGCTGAAGTATGTGTACATGGGGTCTCCTTGAGCCAATGCTTGGGTTGCTCTATCCATGTCTGCCTAGCAAGTGTGCACAGAAAGCAGATGGTGTTAGGGAGGGCTGTCTAAGGGTGTATCAGTGAACAAGTATTCATTGAGTGGCTTCCATGCATAATGGACAGTGCTGATAACTAGACAGACCCAGACTGTCTTGGCTGGCTATGGAGAAAGAGAGGGCTCTAGTATTTGCAGGGTTTTGTTTTGTCTTTTTTTTTTTTTTTTT
>NW_022900944.1:37021220-37044126 GCF_012274545.1 Fukomys damarensis
TTTTGTTTTTTTTTTTTTTTTTTTTTTTAGAATATTCAAGTAGCAAAAGGGAACCAGACAAAAATGCCTGGGGCCTCTGGGACTCATACAGTAACAGGAAACAAGGAGTTATCCTTGTCAAAGGGGCTGGCAAAAGTGAAAATGGGTTTTTTCTCAGCCCCCAAAGGGAAAACAGAAAAATTGAGTCATGTCCTCTGGCTTAGTCCTCAGTGCTTATGCAGGGACAGAGCGCTGGGATAAGACTTCAATATGAACTTGGTAGCCTAATTAAATCTGTGGGCTTCATGTCCAATAAGATCTTCAGAGAATTTCAGGGGCAGAAATAAACCCATTAAACAAAATTGTGAATTCAGATACCTTCATAAATGTCACCCAAATGAAAAAAGCAAGCCAAGAGGGCAATGATAAATAATGTTGAACACCAAGGCTGCTGGCCTCAGCTCCTCTCTTGCAATGATCACCACACAAACAAGTTGTACCAGGCTGACCTAGTCTCCCAAACTCTTCTGAAGAGGCTAAAATTCTACAATCCTATGTGAATCTCCCTAGCTAAATATGTTTCATACTTCCCACAACAAATGAAACATATCTATAAACTCTCTCTGGTTTTGACTTCTGCATCCTGCCAGTGCCTCGGTCATCTAATTCAGCATATCAGGTTCCAGGAGCTGGGACCACTATGACATAGTCCTACTTGGATGTGGCCCCACTACAGCACAGAAATGTGTCAAAGATGATACCCAGGTCCTGGAGTGGCAAGGACAGAATCTGTCATCCAGAATCATGCTGATCCTCGGATGACCGAAGTGTTGTTGAAGTGACACATCTCCAGAATGCTTTCCTGCATCATCCTGGCATTGGCATGGACCATGCATGTCACCCTGTCTGGTTGCTTTCTGGACAAATTCAGTTGTTCTTACATTCAGTCCTGATTGATCAATTGCAAAGAGACTCAGTTTAGCTCCAAGGGAAAAAGGACCTGGGACAGCTATTGAGATTGGACTCCTAGGTCTTCCCGCATCTATTTATGTTTCAGTTGCTTTGTAATTTGACTTAGCAAATGTGTTATGGCCTGCCATGCTCCGGCTCACCTTCATGGCATCTTTCACCATCAGCCTCACTGCCAGCTAGCCTATTCACTTAACTTTAATTCTGAACTTCCCAGAAAGAAATCTGGTCACTGAGTTGAGCTGTGTGCCAAGCTACAGACAAGCAATTGGATCATCTTTCTTTAGGATGGGTGCCAACTCTCCAGTCCAGGCTACTGTGGTACCACCAACCCATCCAAAATCATAGCAGAGAATATGACAGCCTTAACCAGCAGAGGCTGTTAGGGGAAAGACTCCCTTTTAAAAATGTGGGCAGATGCTGGCACAGCCATACCTACATACCCTCACAGAGACTGTAGGAAGGTAGCAATAACCAAGCGGGGAGTCAACTATTATGACCCTGGTGCTAACAATCTCCAGGGACACCAGGAATAAGTAAGCAGTAATGCCTCTCACCACTCTGTTCCAAATTGTCTTCTTAGATTGTGTTCCAATTCATGCCCTCCCATCTGGATATCACAGAAGCCTTATGGACTTTTCTAATCCCTGAACACAATATCTCAGTCCCCTTCCTGCTGGTGGGGAAAACCGCTGAACCTGTCATTACTCTGGAAAAGTCACACCTCAACTTCAGTTCTCTCCTCATTGGTAAGGCTGCCCTGTTGGTTTATATTAGAGTTGGCTTGATCTGGGTGAAGTCAGCAAAAGCTGTGGGAGCAGACTTGGGTGGAGAACTTTTCCTGGTGCCTTCCAGAAACATGTCAAAGGGCAGGCCTCAATTACTTTTCAAAAAACCATAAAATATTTACCTCTCAATCTACTTTCCATCAAATATCTTTTAAACCCATACATTAAAAACCTAAAAACAGAATTTAAGTTACTGGCATAAACATGAGAGAAAAGAGACAAAATTATTTTATTTTGCTGCTGCTCTTGATATACATAAAAGCCTCAAAAGGCTCAAGAGAAAAACAATCACTGGAATAAAGATAATTTGGTAAGGCAAGTTAATGTAAGACAAATATTTTTAAAAACAAGAATTTCTTCCCTTTTAACAAAAAGCACTTAGGGCTGGGGATTTAGCTCAGTAGCACCGCACCTGCCTTGCATGCCTGTAATCACAGCATTCCCACACAGAAGGATTACCAGGAGTTTGAGGCTAGCCTGGTCTACATAGTGAGTTCAAGACCAGCATGAATTACATAGTAAGAAGTGAAAAGCAAGACCCTGTCTCAGAAAACAAGCAAAAAGCATGTAGAAACAAAAACCAAAAACTCCCGATTTAATACTGACTAAACATACAGGATCTAAGGGTAAATGCAAAAACAAATTCTTTATATAAAGAAAATTATTGAATCATATTAAAATTGTCTCCAAACATGCTCTGAACATTTGCCAGCTCTCCTAAAATTAAATGCAAAGTTAATCATATCCCAATTAGAACCTCAACAAGAGTTGCCAGATAAAATATAGGATGCTGAATTAATCTTTAACTTCAGATAACAGTAAGTAAATGTTTTACTATAAATATGTTCCATGCAACACTGGGGACATGCTAATACTTCAAAATTTGCTCAGCCTAACAGCTCTAATCCCAAAAGGACTGAGGAGAGAAGGTAATTGATTGAAGGATCCTAATATTTATGTGGGAAAATACATGTTCTTCAAAAGCCACAGGAAACAACATAATGAGAGGAGATACATTAGTTAATGATCTCAGCAGGAAACTCTTGACATACTAAAAGTCTAATTCAAAAGAATTTAATGCAGGGATTATGTACAGAGATGTGGGCAATTAATGGACAAATCAGGGAAGGTAAAGCCCCTATTAACAGCTTCAGGAAAGCATTGCAACTCCTAGGTCTGAAATAGCAAGGGAAGAAAACAGTGCCACCAGAGTCCCAGAACTGTGACCAGGATAGAGCAGCCACCCATCAGGAGAAGGGAATTGATGAAGTAAAGTTCTAGAAGGAAGAGGAGGCCTGAATGGAGGAGGGTCACTTGAAGAGCAGAGGGAAACAAGAGAAGTAGGCTGAAGTGTTGGGACAAGGAGGGAAAAGAAGCGGGGGATATCTTGTAAGAAGGCTTCCCTTTGCCTGTGGAACAGTATCTGCTGAGGTACTTCAGCAAGCAGGCTGGAGGCTTCCACTGACCATGGGCATTTCCTCTCCAGGCAGAGAAGCCAGGGAGACCATACAGATCATCAACAAGGAGAAGCAGGGCTTCAGTTTTGCCTTCCAGGACAACTCCCGATATTCTGAACGTTTCAGCAGCAACTTGGTTGTGTGCCCCATGGAAGGTTGGATCCCACCACAGTCCAGGTAAAGAGAAATGAAGACCTCTGGGAGCATCCTCCTCGTGTGATGGGACCTGGGCCAGCCATCCTGGAGAAGCTGCTAGGGCACCCCACTTATAAAATCTCTCCCACCCAAATCTAAGAATTATACATGAACAATCTCATGTCTATCCTACTTACTTCCTGGTGTTCATTTTATGAATTATGGAGCACTGAGAATTTTTAAGTCCTTGTTCTCAATATTTTCTCTCATGTTTGTAGTCATTTCCTTGCTGTCTGCTGTATGTGTGAATTCACAGAGCAGTGCCTATCCTTGTCTATCCTTGTCCAAATCTTACAAACCGATCATCATTTGGAAAGCCTTTTTTGATGTTGATGACTGTTGCTTACAGTATACCTGCTAGTCCAGTGGGCTGACATTAGCAGGTGTTAAGGGTTGGCTTAGTCACTTAAACTGATGTCTTATTCCCCAACTAGGTTCCCTATTGATATTTTCTTCACACCAAAGCAAGAGGGAGATGTGAACTTTAATTTGATCTGCAATGTGAAGAGGAAAGCCCACCCCCTGACATTAAACGTCAAGGCTGAGGGCTATTCCATGAATGCAGAGGTCAAGTGCAAGGACAGGACTGACTGCATCACTCTCTTGGCACCCAACCAGACCAACACCATCAACTTCTATGAGGTAAATGTGTCAGAGGTCCTTGCCATCTCTTGAATCCCTTGCTTAACCCGGGAAGGTGGTATAAGTGATTATGGGCTAAGCTTTCTGTCTCACAAACCAGAAAGACCAGAATAGAACCATGCCAGGAACGGTTCCATCCCCAAAATGAAGATGATTGGTACACTTTCTCATTTCATGTTCCAGGGGATGGAGATGATGCAGAGAGGCAAAAATTCTTGTACTAAACATACAGGAAGGATACTTGACGACCAGCAGGCAACAGGGGTCTAAGAATTAGATTGCCAACTTATACGTGAGGTAGAGCCCCAACACTTAGTAGCTCTTGCTGGATGATCTGACTGCATTAAGCTAATAATGTGCAGTTCATCAACCTCATCTTCCATCTATTTTTCAAAGGATTTTTTTCGTCCCCCAGAGAAGAGAACTCTACTTTGCATTCATTGCTCTGTTCTTTCTCACAGGTGCAGTTAAATGAATACGTCCAGTGTGAATTCAGCTTTATAAACACTGGAAAGTTCAACTTCAACTTCCAGGCAGAACTTTCTGGACCCAAAGCCCTATTACAGTACTTAGAATTTTCTCCCGTTGACAGCACCGTGGTGGCAGGGCAGAGCGAGCAGGCCACTCTGTCTTTCCAGCCACTTCAGAAGTGTGTCTTGAAAGGCGTGGAACTCAGGATCAAGGTGAGACCACTTAACATTATCCAAAGGCTGAAAGCACTCACAGCATGCGGCCCTGATGGGCTCATTCTCTTGTGTATTCTAGTTTTACTACCTGTCTAGAAGCTCTGCATGAGGTTGGTTGTGTTGCATGGTTGTGTTGGAGACGGCCCCATAATCTCTAACACAAAGGCCTCACCCATGGTTGAGGTGCCTGATGAGAAAGTACCAATTGAAAACAATTGGCTGTCTGTGCACTGGAATACTACTCAGATATTAAAATAAATGGGGGATGGCAGAGAGAGAACATATAGAATTTCCGAGATATGTTCTGAATGGAAAAACCAAGAATGGGGACATCTGCAAGAATGGCAAATAAGGAGCTCTGAAAAGCTGTTTTCAGTGGCAGTAAGAACACTGGCAAAAATTGTCCACCTCTACTTTTTGCAGAGCTCTGAAATTAACCATAAACTTGCAACAATCCTAAAGGCTTTTCTTCAAGAAAAGTTGCCAAATACCCATAAAGACTGAGTTTTATGGTATCTTGAGTTGTCCTTTCCCCAACCCATCTCCCCAGCTCTGCAACTGCCTTGAAAACCAACAGCTCTGCAATCCAAGTGCATCCAGCAACCTAGCAGCCACCACAGAGAACAAAACACAATTTGAACTCGCCGAAAGCCCCACTGCAAAATAACTGTCATTGTTTGCCCAGTCTAGAAGTTCAGTGGAAACCTCTACTCACCACAAGCTCACTGGACAGGGCTTGCTTTTATTTGACCTGACTTAGAGATAGCACGGTGTGAACAGCCTTCTCCCATGGGAAACAGTCAATGGCAATTGTTTCAGATGGCCGCTGCCTGAGGTGGTAGTGACCCTTGGAGTAAATAAGAAGCTGATCCAAAAATGCAAAAGAAAAGTGGAAAGGGGAGGGGAAAGGAAATAAGGGACAAGAAAAAATGTGAGAAAAGGAAAAAACCAACTCTCTGTAAATAGGAGAAGGCAGAGGGGGTTAAGGGAAGGCAGGGGTATGGGGGAAAAAATGAGAACCAAGGTCTGTCATGTAAGGGTACAAGATCCCAATGATGAATGGAACTGTACTGTATACTTTAAAAGTACCAAAGAACTCAATAAAAAAAGAGAAAATGTAAAAGAAAAGATGGGAGAATGAGATGATTATTGATCATATGAAAATTTCTAACATGTTCCCTGGAGTGTTGCCAGTCATACATTGCTCGTGTATCACATGTTTGTATCTTAGGGGTCTAATACCGTAAACAAGGCCTGTAGGTTCTGTGAATGCAAAAAGTGAAAAATATAGCAGAGTTGGCAGCTGCCTATCCAGTTATCGTGCCCCACCACACACAGAGCTCCTTGGTAAATACTGAGAGACCATTGGTTCCAAGCATTTAAGGAAATCTCTGTTCAAACATTAGTTTATCATTAAACTAACTGAGCAGGTCATGTATAAATGTATAAATAAGAATATAATTATCCAGGGCTGGGGATTTAGCTCAGTGGTTCTGCCACCTGCCTCACAAGTGTAAGGTCCTGAGGTTTGATTCCTGATACCAAAAAAATAAAAACAAAAACAAAAGAAGAACAAAGAATACAGTAGTTCCCCTTATTTGCAGTTCTTATTTTCATGATTTCTGCTACTTGTGGTATTACGGTTTAGCTCAAGAATGTCCCCCGAAGGCCTCATGTGCTCATAGTGAGAATTTTTGGAAGGTGATTGAATAATGGGGATACTATAGCTGCCTTGTTTTGGGGTGATAGGGCCTGGTCAGAGGAGGCAGGTCACCCTTCTGTCTGATCCCTGGCCGCCATGATTTCAGGAGCTTTCCTCTGCCCAGGTATTTCTGTCACACTGTTTCTGTATTTAAGCCTGCCAAATATGAACTGAAACTTCTAATCTGTGTGCCAAAATAAACCCCTGTTCCTTTAAGTTGCAGGTGCTGGATATTTTATCTCAGCAACAAGAAAGTGACTAAGACAGTTGACCAAGCACAGTTTGAAAATATATTCCAGAAATAATTTATAAGTTTTAAATTATGTACTGTTCTGAGTATTGTGATGAAATACCATGCCATTTTACTTCATCCTGCCCCAGACATGAGTCATACCTTCATCTGGTGCTTGAACACTGTATATACTACTCACCCATTAGTAATTTAGTACTTAGTCAGCAGATCAATTATTAAGATAACGCAGTACTTCTATTTAAGTAACCCTTATTTCACTTAATAACGACCCCAGAGCACAGTAGTTATAATGCCAATTCAGATACACAAAGTACTTCCTACAAGCATCATCTCACATCATCACAAGAAGATAGTGATTACAGTACAAAAAGATACTTTGAGAGAAAGAGCAATCACTTTCACATAACTTTTATTATAAGTATATTGTTCTAATCATGCTATTTATTGTACCTTATTTTGCCTGATTTATAAATTAAACTTTAGGTATGTATATATAAGGACAAAACAGCATACGTAAGATTCAGTACCGTCTGTGGATTCAGGCACACCCCACCACTCTGGCAACATATCATTTACAGATAAGGGGAACTACTGTATAGATTTTTCTGGAAAAGTGACAAACAAAAATAACAACAGCAACAAACCCAGGGTGGGGCTTTGTAAGATCTGATTTCCAGAATTACCACATTATATTAGTTATATATATATGTCTGCAATTTCCAACAAAAAATATGAGACATGGGGGAAAAAAAGAGAGTATGATTCATAGGCAGAAAATAGCAATCAAGAGAAACTTCTCCCAAGAAAGCCCATATGTTGCTGTTATAAGAAAAATACCTCAAATCGGCTATTTAAAATATGTTGAGGTTGGGCTACAGCACAGTGATAGATCTCATGCTTAGCATGCACAAGACACTGCATTCAAACTTCAGCCTCAAAAATAAACACAGGACTGTAGGAAACCATGCCTGAATAGCTAAAGGAAAATATGGGAACAGTGTCTCGCCAAGTAGACAATATCAAAGAGAAATTGTAAGACTATACATGCCGCATTGAAAAGTACAAAGCAAAAGTTAAAAAACAAATCGCAGGTGGGGCTCAAGAGCAGATTTAATGTGGCAAAAAGAAGAAGCAACAAATTTGATGTTGAAGCAATGAGATTATCCAGTCTGAAGAATAGAAGAGCCTCAGAGACCAACAGGATGCTGTCCGGCATGCCAACAGACATAATGGGAGTCCCAGCAGAAGAGAAAATGATAGAAAGAATGTTTCAAGAAATACCCAAACCCATCCTAGATGTGATCGGAGGAAAAAATGAAATGTCCAGAAATCTCATTGCATTCCAAATAGAGTAAATTTTAAAAGACCCATACCTAGACAGGTGATAATCTGATTATTGAAGACAAGGGCAGATAATCTTGAAAGCAGCATGATTAACAGCTGATTCTCATTAGATACCTTGGTGACCTGTAGACAATAGAATGATATATTCTCAAAGTGCAAAAGGACAAAACCTGTCAACGAGAATTTCATATCCAGAAAAACTATCCTTCAAAAAGGGAGAAACCAAAGCATTCTTGGTTAAAAGCAGAACTTTTCACTAGAAAACTTGGCCACAAAAAATAATAAAGGAGCCAGACATGGTAGTGCAACATCTGTAATCCCAGAATTCTGGGAAGCTGAGGATGGAGGATCCCAAGTTCAAGCCAGCCTGGGTAACTTAGCAAGTCAGCAAGACCTTGTGTCAAAATAAAAAATTTTAAAAGGGATATGGATGTAGTTCAGTTTAAAGGCTGTAGGTTCAATCCACAGTACTGCAAAAATAATGAATGATAGAATGAATAAATGAATAAAACAATAAAGGGAATCCTTCAGATTGAAATGAAAGTACACAAGAGAATAACACATGAATACACATGAAGCAACAAAGAGCACCAGTAAAGGTAATTTCCCAGGTTACATAAAAAACAGTATAAGTGAATTTTTGTTTGTAAATTTTTTTCTATCTGATTTAAAAGACAACTACATAGTGGCCGGGGATTTAGCTCAGCAGTTCTGCTGCCTGCCTTGCAAGCACAAGGACCTGCGTTCAATCCCCAGTACCAAAGAAAAAAAGACAACTACATAAGCAGTAACTATCATTTGTCTACTGAGCACTAAATAAAGATGTGTTTGTATTAAAACAATAGCACAGACAAAAAGAAAGAAAAAGAGCTATATAGGAACAAAGTTTTGCATATTATTGAAATTAAATTTGTATTTTTCCATATGGGATTGTTATAAATTTAAATGTTAATAGTCATTCAGAGTAGAGGAGAAAGTGGCAAAGTGGTGATCCAAGGGCCAGGGATTTAGCTCAGTGGCACTGAGCCTGCCTTGCAAGTGCAAGGTCCTGTGTTCGATCCCAGCTGAAAAAAAAAAATCAACCTGTCCAAGATCTAGAATCCAAACACTGGAAAATAGCATTTTTGGTCAGGTGCGGGGAGAGAAATAGATTTCCAGAAATCAAGAAGAAAAATTAGAAGCCACAGAGAAGTTGGAGAGATGAACTACAACACAGAAAAAAGAATAAAACAATCTGGAAACTTTCCCCAGTTTGTAGCATGCAAGGAGAGAGATTGTACAGAATAAATGTTGTATATTTTATTTTAAATGAATTATCAACTTATGAAATTTTACATTATGAAAAGTTTGTGAAGAGCAAACTAAGTCCATGTGCAACTGAGTCATGCATTAATGTGTGTCTGAATCCACAAGGACTCACATCTCCTGGCCACCAATGACCTTCCTACCTAATTCCTAGGTCTGCATTCCAGACTGAAAGGAGGGGGATGAGCCTGATGACCAATAAGACTTTGTCTCTTTAATCAAGACAGGAAACTCTCCTGTTATTCATATATATTCCAATGACCAGAATTACGTCTAATGGCCCCTGAGCTGGGATTAGATATTTCATCTAGGCACAATGGCAACCAGTCAGAGTACTGCTGGTAAGGAAGCCATAGCGAGTGGACACTGGGTGGAAACTGACAATTTCTGCCATACACTTTGGCCTTCAAGCTGCATCAGTGCTGCAGGAGCACAGCAAGAGTGGATACTGATTCCAGCTGTACGCTGTAGGCCTGTTTTGGGGGGTTTTTTAAAGCACCAACTGCTGTCCTCTTTCACCTGAGGATATAAGTACCCGCTTCTGCCATTTCTCCTCATACCATTCCCTGCCATGCCCTCCCCACAGATCAGCTATGGCCCAACGTTTACATGCAGCATCTCGGGCTGTGCTGTGAGTCCAGCCATCGATTTCTCCTTCACCAGCTACAACTTTGGGACCTGCTTCATCTACCAAGCCGGAATGCCCTCATACAAACAAACATTGGTCATCACCAACAAAGAAGATACATCTATGAGGTAGGTAGGCTTCCCAGAGCATCCAGAAGATTCTGCAGCTCCTTGTAGTCCTATAGACTCCATACAGGTATGGTCCAGCCACGACCAAAAAATAGAGGTTATGGGAAAGAGTCAAACACAGTTTCACAGTTGGGGGTGAATCCTGGGTCCCCATCTTCATCACTAATACTAATACTCGGAGAGCCATGAGCAACTCATGTAGCGGGCAATACCAGTTGACCTCATGGGAAGTTGTGTGGCTTCCATTTATTTTCCTGATGTAGTAGATGTGAAAACTGAGGTTTAGAGAATTTAAAATGTCTCTGCAGAAAATAACAGATCTATACTGAGCCTAAGTCTTCTGATTTAAATCCAGGTTCCAGTCATTGTTTCTGGATTCCATCCCAGACCTAATGAGTCAGAATCTCGTGGGTCCACAGACTTGTGTCCATCCAAAGCTCTCTGTACCAGCATATAGAGAACTTTCTGCAATGGCTAATGTTACTTTTCTGCACTGTCCTCTATTATGGCTGATAGCTAGAGGTGGCTATGGAACACTTGAAATGTGGCCAGTACAACTAAGGAACTGAATTCTTTAGTTAATTTATTTTAATTTTAGTAGTCACGTGTCTAGTGGCGATCCTAGCACAGATCTAAGTTCAGATTTCAGCATTTCCTTAGCTGTGTGATCTTGGGCAATCTTTTTCAGGGCTGAGAATAGAACCCAGGACTTTGCACCTGCTGGGCATGTGCTGCATCACTGAGCTACACCCCCAGCCACTGGGCAGGTTTTTAAAATTCTGCATCTCTTTATCCTTGCCCAAAATGGGGGATCAGAATAGGACCTCCTATATGAGACTATTAGGAGACTAAATTAGTCTAATACTTAGTGCCTGAAGCATAGAAAATGCTCAATTATTTTTTAGCCACCACCCCTATTGTGATTATTATTGTCCTTAGTATTAAATTATGAATATCATATAAATATTAATTAAAATCTTATGTACTTACATGTTTCCTCATATGATTTAATGTAATGTCACTTTTGCTTTGTTGAAGATGTTGTGGTTCATACATTGGCCCAGCTAGACACCTCTGAATGCCTGTCAAGTAGGTAAAAAGAGATCATACGTGCCTTCCTACCCACAAGGTGGAATGGGCTGAACGTGATCTTCAAAGATTCTGGTTGAGCCATTTGTCATACTAAAAATAGCTCACCTTTGTGGAATATTTTTTTCATGCCATGTTTAGTGACTGCATTCGCCACTTCATTTTATTTAACCTTAACAAAAACACTGTGACATATCACTAGCCCCATTGTATAGGTAAGGAAGCGGAGACCCAAATGGGCTAAGGTACTTTTCCTTGATCATATGGCTAGTTAGTGATACAATAGGACCTGGATCCAAATTCCTATCTATATATGACTCTTGAACACCATTCCAACCATGGGATTCATGATCAAGAAATAGAGGTTCAACAGAGTGAAAAGCACATTAGGCACAGGCACTCAACTTTGGGTTGTGGCCTGGTTCTGCCTGGATCTCAGGATGTAATTTAGGGTAAATAACTTGGTGCCTGGGAGTGTGGGTTGATCAGCGCTTCAGTGATTCCAGCTCTTTAGTGATTTCTCTGACTTTAGGACAGATGGGCAGGCAATCCATCATACCCAGCCCAGAAAGACAAGGGGATTTATCAGTCCCTTTAGGTCAGCCCTCTCAGAGTTTATGCCCCTTCTTCTTGATTTTCCCCAGCATAGATTGTTTGTACACCAACACCACCCACCTTGAGGTGAGCTTCTGTGCCACTGTGATAAAGCCAGGAAAGACACTGGAGATTCTGATCACCTTTTATCCTCGAGAAAGTATCAACTATCGAGAACTAATCCCCTTTGAAATCAATGGGCTCTCTCAACAAACAGTCGAGATCAAAGGGAAAGGCACTGAAATGAAGGTAAGAGATTATGAGAGAGGCCTTCAGGCTCAGCCCTTCTTCCACTCTTCTAGCCTCCTTTGTAATCTGAGCCCACAGTGCTCTCTTTCCCCCTCTGTGTCTTCGACTTTGGGGTTGCTCTATCGGAAGTCAACCAGACCCACTGAGGTGATGTCCCTAATTACACAAAGAAGGGAATTATCAGTCAGACTCAAGTGAATCGTAGCTCTTAATTCCACATTCCACTGTTTCAAAGATATAGGCAATGACAGGTGGAGAAATGTTCTTTACCTGCTTGGAGAAATGTGAGGTTATCAGATGCAACATCCAAGCACCTTCTTCTTCCCGCATTACTATATGTTTTCTTTTCAGGCCTCATAGACATTTTTAGGCAATATGTGCAGACATAGGTTTCAGCTTTGTAGCCTGTTAACACCCTCATTGGTTTTCATTCTCCAACCAGTTGTGAATCCCAAGATTACATTTGCAAGGGATCCCTTCTACCCAGGCTCTCCAGATAGAAAAGTAATGGCCCTTCCCTGCTTCTCATCTCTTCCTTCCCAGTGTCTGGTCAAGGTTTAAGGTGTTTTTCTGGCAGGAGCATTTTTGTTGTAATAAAATGCCATTTCTCCTCATCACCAATCCCTGCCATGCCCTCCCCACAGATCAGCTATGGCCCAAGTTTACGTGCAGCAGCTCAGGCTGTGCTGTGAGTCCAGCCATCACACTCTTAAGAGTGCCTGAGGCATTTCAGCAATGAGAGGGGGGCACGCTGGAGCACTGTATTCCTGGAAGCCTTCTCTTCAAGCCATAAGAGCAAAAGGACACTACCACTTGGTATATCTGGACCCAGGATGAGGACAGAGTCTCCTCCATGCCATTGACTCCTTCACTTGTTCTTTCATTTGTTCGTTCAGCACCCGTTTGTACTGGTAACTGAAGCATGTTCTCAGACCGCCAGGCTCTCACTGGTCAGGCGGAGGGACTCTCTTGCCTTTTCAGACAAGATAGAGACACATGGACTGGAAGATAGTTAAAGATGGTTGGAGGCAGAGGTGATCAAATGACAGTGGCTAGTAGGTGCTGTTTATTGCAGATCAGCACCATCTTGGAGGTAAGGCTTGGCCTGGCCATGGCCCCATCCAGATCAACATTTCGACCAGATGAGGTTATTGCTATGTATCTACTTCTCTCCACCTCTGCTGCCACCATTCCATCCAAACCACCATCCTCTCTACTCCTCATGCTTACTCTCTTTCTGTCTTGTAGTCTTCACAGAATACTGTGGCAAAAAAAAGCATAGTAAATTGGATCACTCTATATTTTGCTGAATCCTGTTTCTCCCAGAACAAAGCCCACTCTCTCTGTCTCCCCCTAGCCAGCTGTGGCCCACATGACCTTGCAAGACCTCCCTTCCTTTCCATATTCTTCTCAGCACTAGCTCCAAGCCACAGGCTGCTTCTTCTAGCCCAGGGCCTCACACAGGCCATCTCCTCCCCCTACAGGACCCCCCAGCCCCTGTTCCCACTGGCTCCCACTGACTATACCCTGTGCTTCCTTGGCTCTCAGGATAAGCATGCGAAGAAGGCCTCCCTAAGCCCCTAGTCTAGTTTCAACCCCCTGCAATATGCTATCAAGATACCATGAGCTTTTCCTCCCTCTGTCTAAACCCAGTTTTAAGTATGTAGTTTTGCAAAGAGTTTAGTGGGCATTTTAGGTACATGGGTGAACAAATGCCCATCCACCATGAAGTTAGGTCACTATGATGGGGCCAGGGATTTAGCTCAGTGGTCCCGCCACCTACCTCACAAGCGCAAGGTCCCGAGTTAGATCCCTGGTACCAGAAAAACAAACAAACAAAAAAAAAAAAACAGATCACTCTGAGAGAGGGAGCCACCCTTGCCTCACCAGGGTAGGCATATCATTAACATTTGTTTTTGTCATTTACTGATGAATCCTTCTTCCTAATCTCTTGTCCCACAGATTTCAGTCCTAGATCCAGCCAATAGGATTGTGAAGTTAGGAGCGGTCCTGCCAGGCCAGGTTGTGAAGAAAACCATCTGCATCATGAACAGCAGCCTCGTGCAGCTCACATTTAACCAGTCTGCACTGTTCTCCACTCCAGAACTCCAGGAACCCAAGGTTGGGGCCCGGGAACTCCTGGGTGCCCTTCATGCTTCCCATATGTAAGGATGACCAGGCTCACAACACACACGGCTCACATTTCTTGCACATCTAGAATGACCCAGGCCACACGGAGAGCTTTCTACATGCTATCTCAGATCATTTTCCTCAAAACAGTATAGGGTTAATGCTTCTGTTATTCTCATTTTACATTTTCATTTCACTTTCCAGTGTTTTTTGTGCATTTACACCTCCACTACACGAATGGACCATGTCTGCTCATTCTAGGTGTTTCTGTTCTTTTTATATTATGAAAAGCATTATAATAGCCTTGTGGCAAAGCCTTTTGCATCAAAAGCCTTACAGCAAAGTCAGGTATCAATGACTCCCTACTTGTGACAAGTGCTTGGAAGTAGGCTCTTGTGTCAAAAGGAAAATGCATTTCAATTAGTATCACCGGTCTGCCCCCTGAAAGTCTGCCTGACTTTGCGTTCCCATCGGTGATGAAAGAAAAACGTGTGTTTTAAACCCACTTCCCCAAGGTCCCTGAATAGAGAAACTTCCAGTCCCGGCTACCTGCTACCCAACTTACCGTCATTGATATTTGGTGAGCCATTCAAATTGCACTCCAAGTATTTCATTCTGAGAGTGGACTGCATCTATTCCTTCTTTTGTTTATTCAGTAAATATGTGTGAGGTACAGAAAATACAAAAGTCAATGTGACACAGACTTGGTCTGGTGGAGTCCACAATCTTTCAGGGCCACAGATACATGAAACACCCCCGGGATGGCATAGAAACTGCAGAGACTGCGAGTCCCAGGAACAGGGCTGCTCAGAGAAGGGCTCAAGGGCACAGAAGGCATCAGAGTACAGAGGCCCATGCTGCATTGTACAGGAGGAACAGAGGTCTCCCAGAAGACAGGTTAGAAAGGGACATCCCTGGGGCCAAAGGTACATACAGTGTATGCTCCAAAGTGTCAGTGTTTCTGGTAAACCAGGTGAGAATCAGTGTGGAAAGAGCATTGTGTACCCCCTAGGGCTTGCAAGATACAGGAAAATTGGCTGTGAAAGCACAGCTAGAGCAAGAGACCGAGTGGGCATCTCATCCCATGACCCTATATTGTCCATTACACCATCCTGATTAATCCAAATTACAGTCCTTGGCCTCAGTGGGGCAGATCCCCTAACCATTTAGCCATACAGATTCTGCCTCTGAGGTGGCCAGGCCAAAGCTGGCAGTGTCCTGTGTGACCCCATCATGCTCCTGTTTGAGAAATCTCTGGCACGACTTTGCTGGCGCAGCCTCCTCGGTCCCTCACCTCACTCCCTGCACCACGGCCCCCCTGTGGGTGACTATTTGGCACTCTGTACCAGAGGAAGCTTAAGGGTCAAAAAGATATTGGCTTTCTCTGAATTTGCTTTGTACCAGGACTAAGGGGAAAGAAAGACATCCAAGTATTTTCAATGGCTCTCAAACTTTAGAATCAGGGACTTTTGAAAACGTGGATTCCAAACCCTCCTGGGGGGGAGGGAAGACTGAGCCCCTCAGCCTGGAGCAGGACTGTGGAATCTGCCTTTAACAATCCCAGGGAGTACTGTTGAAAAACATCAGAGCCTTGAGTGTCTTCTGTTTCCTCTACAAGAGAGGAGGAAGAAGAATAAAATGCCCAGGAAGATGAGTTGAAAGGGGAAGGGAAGAGAACTGACATTTATTGGATGCCTGCGAGGTGCCACCCGCTTAATATACATGATCTTAACCTTTACCATACAGCCCGGCACAGAAGTTTTAAGTAATTTCCTAACAGTTACACAGCTGGTACGAGCAGATGTGAGATTTGTCCCCAGGGCTGGCAGCATCAGCAACAAGACGTCAGGGAATAAAGGGGACGCTCACCTTGGATCCCCCACTGTCAGCTGCTGAGTCTAGTTGTTGTTTACCCAGGTCATCACATTGGTGCCCTTCCAAAACATCACCCTGAAGCCCAAAGAAGTCTGTAAGCTGGAAGTCATCTTTGCCCCGAAGAAGCGCATCACTCCCTTCTCCGAGGAGGTGTTCATGGAATGCCTGGGCCTCCTGCGGCCCCTCTTCCTCCTCAGTGGCTGCTGCCAGGCCCTGGAGATCTCCCTGGACCCAGATAACCTCCCCTTTGGACCAGTCGTGTGTCAGACCCAGGCCACACGCCACATCCTCATGTTGAACACAGGTGACATGGGCGCAAGGTAAGAAGCCATGGCCTGCCCCAGGATGCCGCAGACATCTCTGTTCTTGGACTCCCAGACTTCATTTTGCAGGCACAGCTGCTTTTTATTTCTATCTTTTCCCTTCTATGCACACACCCTTGCCTCAAGATATGATAGCAGTGCCCTCGCCGGAGTGACTACTAAAATTAATATGCTGGAGAGCCTTCTCTCAGGCCTGTCACATGCTCTCCACGTGGCTCATCCCATTGCATCCCAACAACAACCCTAGGAGACCTATATGCTACAGATCCCTGCTATAGATGAAGAAACTGAGGCACAAAGAGATTGAGTAACTTTTCCAAAACCATGCACATAGCTTAAATTTATATGCAAAGGCAGTGCTGAGGATCCTTGCATACGCTCTCCATTTAATTACCCCAGGCCCTCTAAGGTGGGTACCATACATTCCCCTTGCTCAGATGGAGTGAGACCCAAAGAGGTTAGGTGACCTGCCCAGGAAGCACAGCCAGGAGCAGAGCCCAAGTACACTATATCTGCAGCAGCTCTCCTTTCCAGCTCTTCCCCCTTGCCTCTCATGGACACTGGCACAGCAGTGCTAGCTGTGCGCCACTCACCCCGCAGGCCATTTGTCACACAGACTCAGTGTGACTGATCCCCAGTGAGGTGAGCTATGATGGCCCTGACCCTGGAGGCGCTGCCCATCCTGTCTCCTGCCTGGACCAAGTGCCCAGCCCCAGAGGAAGGGTGACCACACGGGGCCATCAGCTTCCAGTACCACCAAGAACAGGTGCAGCTCTCATATAAGAGTCACCACCCTCCTGGATCTGAAGTGGAAAGCAGTGCAGGGAAGAGCTAGGGCCACAGACTTAGGTGGGCTCCAGAATTAGCCCAGCCACTTGCTAGCTGTGTGACCTTGGGGACGTATGTTCACATGTGCATGTATATATATGGTCCCTGATGTGTTCTGTGGTGCAAACCTAAGATGCAGCCACTTCCCACCATTGGCTGAGCTCTGAGAGGGAGCTGGGTCACCTTGCCAGGGAGTGACCTTGGCCCATGCTTCCTCTGCCTCTGCTTTGTCCGGCAGCTCTTTCTCCTCCTGAGTCCTAGGGAACAGGCCAGGGAGGGGAACCCAGCAGCTAAAGCCCAGTCAAAGTGTTGTTCTCAGTAGTCCTGAGGAAACCCTCAGTAGCAGTAAACTTTCTTCCTTTGCCTGAAAAGGTTCAAATGGGATGTCAAGAAATTCGAGCCTCATTTCTCGATCAGCCCGGATGAAGGCTACATCACTACTGGCATGGAGGTTTCTTTCGAAGTGACCTACCATCCCACGGAGGTGGGAAAGGAGACTCTCTGTAAAAACATTCCCTGCTTCATCCAGGGGGGCAGTCCTCTGAGCCTCACCCTGTCTGGTGTGTGCGTGGGGCCACCTGCTGTAAAAGAGGTGAGTCGGTGCTGCCCAGGGGTGGACCAGCGGCAGGGATGGGCTGTGCCGTTCGCACTGCTGGATAGATAGGTTGGATGGGGGATGTTCCTTTCCTCTCTCCATTTAGTTCATTCCTCAGCTCTCAGCTCTGGCTTTACATTCTCAGGGAAGCTTACACCGATGTCCTTCTAGATCAGATTCTGCAATAAGACCCGTGAGAAAAGGGTTAGCACCTTTCTCTTTCTCTGTGGTTAAGAAGGTGGCTTGAATGAACCCTGTCTGAGTCGTGATCCTGGCACCTAGTAGCTGTTTCCTGATAGTGTTGCTGATGGTTAAAGTGGCACCCAATCTCCCTCCCTGTCCTTTTGTTCTTTCAAGAATATTAAATGGATAGAATCAGAATGCTATGAACGGGTACAAACAAGACTGAGCAAGAACTCAGGCTTTTAAGTCTCTTGAGCAAACACCTAGCTGTGGCTCGTGGGGAACATTTCTGCCTACCTACCTTGTGTTCCACATCTTTGCTTCCACTTGATGTGGTCAATTTTTAAACTTTGGCCGTCCCACTAGGTGGTTGGTAGTGTCTCAATGAGCCTTTTCACTTGTGTTTCCCTAATGACTGATGACGGGTACCATCTTCTCAGGTTCATTTGCCATCAAACGTCTTCTTCCTTGTAGTGTCTGTTCCGATCTTCTACTTCTAACTGAGTTGTTTATTCTCTTCTTAAAGTTTTACATTTTGATCTTTGTGTTCTTGGAGTTAATTTTTGTACACAGTGTAAGATATATCTCAGAACTTTTTGTATATGAGCACCCAATAATCCCAGCTCCACTTACTGACAAGACTGCCCTTTCTCCACTGAACTGATTGCCTTTGCACCTGATGAAATGAGTTCATCGCGTAAGTGGACTCTATTCTTGTCCACTGATTTATGTAACTAACTTTATGCCAATACCGCCCTGTCAGTGCTGATAAATCCAGTGACTTGGTCTAGAACTTCATCTCAGAATTGAGCCCGTGGCTGTAAGATAATCCCCATCAAGCTTTGGCTTTCCTTTTTGTCCTCTAGAAGGTTTTCACACTTTATCTTCCTCACGCAGCAGGCAGAGTGTGGTGCCGGAAACCAGTCCCCCTTCTGCAGACACTCCTTCTCCTGCCTCCAGGACGCTACTCCGTCCGGGCTTCCTCCTGGCTCACTGGCTGCTCTCCTGTCATCCTTCTTCACTGCAGTCACCTGTCAGGAATCAGTCCTTAGAGTCTTTCTTTTTCAATACCAGGGATCGCACTCAGGTCCTTGCCCTTTCAAGGCAGGCAGCGGCACCACTGAGCTAAGTCCCTGACCCTCTCCCTCTTTCTTTTTTACTAAGGACACTCCCTCTTTGTTGGTCTCATCCAGCTTCTTGACAAGCGCACACACACACACACACACACACACACACACACACACACACTGCTGTACTGACAGTTCCCAAATATGTATCTCTTATTTGGACTTTTCCCTTAAACTCCATATTTGTAAATTCCACTTCCTGTTCGATAATAGGCTTCTCAAAGATACACGTACAGGACTGAGTACCTGCTCATCCCACAGTCAAGCCCACCCCCATAACTGGCATCTCCATCTTTCCGGATGCTTGGGCTAAAAACTTAGGTGTCATTCCTGAATCTTCTTCCATTTACACCCAATATTCGATACATCATAAAATCCCATTGGCTTTTCAAAGTACCACTGGAATACATCCACTTCCCACCATCTGTCCTATCACCCAAGCCACTGTCACCTCCGCCCTAGTCTATTGGGAGGAGCTTCTGATTGGTCTCTGCCTCTGTCACCTCTCAGCATCTACTGTGATTCTGCTAAAACTCTCTCTACTCAAAGCTCCCTCAAAGTCTCCCTATGTCCATCGAAGAAAAATAAAGCTCTGCCGTGACTCCTAAGGCCCTAGATGTTGTTCTTCCCTGATAATTTATCTCTCAGTACTCCACATCTGCCAGAAAAGCCTCCTGGTCATCGGGCAAAACTCAAGACCTTTGCAGTAGTAGATGTTCCCTCCGTTTAGGAGGCTTTTTTCCCTCGGGTGTCTCCTGATTTGTTCTTCTTGGCCTTTAATAAAATATGTATTCTTGGCATGTGTGCGGCCTTCCCTGAATGCCCTCGCTAAAATGTCACACCCACCCCGAGTCTGGCGTTATTTGTATCCCTTTCCCTGCTTTATTTTGCTCCATTGCATTTATTCCCAGCCTGCACGTTCTGCATCACACTTCCTTGTTTGTTTACTGTCCGTTTCTCGCCACTAGAACATAAGGTCTTTGAAGGCAGGAATTTTTATTGCTTTGTTCACTGCTTTGCCTCCACCACCAAGAACAGTGCTTGGTGCATGGAAAGTACTCGATATTTGTTGAAAGAATGAAAGAAAATTAAAAGTATCAACTGAAACTCAGGATACACACTGTTAAAATCAGCCTTCCCCTGCACACATGCTCTCTCCCTTGAGCCCCAGAGACAGACCAGGGGCAAGTGTCATAGAAGGGGAGGTGCCTGGCTTCTTCCAGGTGGTGAATTTCAACTGCCAGGTGCGCTCCAAGCACACGCAGACCATCCTGCTGTCGAACCGCACCACCCAGACTTGGAATCTGCACCCTATCTTTGAGGGCGAGCACTGGGAAGGGCCCGATTTCATCACGCTGGAGGCCCATCAGCAAAATAAGCCTTATGAGATCACCTACAGGCCCCGCACCATGAACTTGGAGAACCGCAAGCACCAGGTAGGCGGAGACCTCTCCCTGGGATTCCTGGCATAGTAAAGGAGGGAGAAAGTTTAGGGGACAGTTTGGGAGCTCGGAGAATACTGTAACAGGGAACAGAGTGCCCAGATTATGGTGGAACAATGGGGATTGTGCAGACTGTCAAGTTTGGCTTCCCTTTTTGTCCTCATTTCCTATACAGACTCTCTTGCAGCCAAGGGCTCAATTCTGAAGTGAAGTTCTAGACTAAAGCACCAAGCAATTAATATTTAGCTCAACTGCATAAACACCATCATGATGGCTGCAATAAAACGCAAAAACAAAAGTAGCCACGGTCTTCCCTCCTATAAAAAAGTGAACTTTTTTCTATCTACCAATCTTTATGCAGATACAGCCAAACTGTCATTACAACATAATTTTTACTTTACATTATGTCATTAATATTTTTCTATTTAACTGTATAGTTTGAGATGATCATTTTAATGACTGCCTAGTATTTCATTGATTGAAACTCCTGTAATTTAACATTCCCCTGTTGTTGAGTGTTTATCTCCAAATTTCATCAACTTTATAAGTAGTTCGTGTGTGTGTGTGTGTGTGTGTGTGTGTGTGTGTGTGTGTGTGACTTTTTCATTTGGAGGTATTTTTCTTCAGTAATTTCCCTCAGGTTGGATTCCAGGTTCAAATACATAAGAACATTTTTATGACATTTTAGATCTATTACCCAGTTGGTTTCCATAGTGTTATGCTTATTTGCAAAGCCTCTACTAATCCTGTGTCCCTGCCATGCCTGATGGGTGCCCAATACAGGACCTCTGTATCATTCTGATCACAGGTCTTCTTCTCCTTAGGGTACCCTCTTCTTCCCGCTCCCAGATGGGACTGGCTGGCTTTATGCTCTGCATGGGACTGCTGAACTCCCCAAAGCAGTAGCCAATATCTACCGTGAGGTGCCATGTAAGACACCCTACACCGAGCTCCTGCCAATCACCAACTGGCTGAACAAGCCCCAAAGGTGAGGCAGTGGGGCTAGAAGTCCGGGTGGAGAGACAGAGGGATCATTTCCACCATGGAGCTTGGTCCTGCCCCTCCTCAGGGGTGATAGAGAGTATTGTGGTGCTCAAATGGTCCAAAGCAATGACCCCTCATGTGGCCAGATGTTTCCTGTGCTCAGGCACCTGGAGAGTGTCTCCTGCTCAGTGCCATTTCTTACCTCCTAGCACAATGCCTGCACCAAATAAATGCTCAATAACCATTATTATTAAGATGATGATTATCGTTTTGTAATTATTGAGTGGTCTGTCTTATTAACTAAGCCCCCAGCCAGGGCAGGAAGTCCCTTGGATCTTGTGATAGAAGTAGAATGGAGTGCAAGGATGAGAGGAGCTCAAAGCCAACCAGCTTTTACAGGGAAGAGCCAAAGAACCGAAGAAGAAGCATAACTTACTGAAGGCCACCTGTGCAGCACAGCAGATAGAGGCCCAGATGGAAGGCTGAGTGTGCTCATTAAGTAGTCAGGCTACCTGAGTATGTTATCTTCCTTCTTTTGGCCTCTGCTTCCTCTTTAGTGAAGTGGAGATGTTAGTGATACCTTCTGTAAACATCATGAAGATCAAATGCCTGTGATACATGGACAGCATCTACTCAAGTTCTGGCACATAATAGGTGATCAATAAATGGCAGTTCAAGTTATTATAATACAGCACCCATCCTTCCCTCCCTTGGACAAAGCCTCATTTTCTCTCTCATTGCTTTGTGTGTTCTGGCACTGCCCCCAGATTCCGGGTCATCGTGGAAATGGTAAAACCAGAGAAGGCAGACCTCAGCATCACTATGAAGGGCCTTGATTACATTGATGTGCTCTCTGGCTCCAAGAAAGACTACAAACTGAACTTCTTTTCCCACAAGGAGGGACTCTGCACTGCAAAGGTATCTATCTATATGTCAAAGGCACCGCCTTGAAACCCTGAAAGTCTGACCCTGAAGTTGACACTCTGTGAGGGGAAAACAGGTGTCCTCCCCAGTCACTATTCCAAGTCACCAGTGGTCTTCCACGCCTGAGCTGTTTTACCTAATTCATTCTGTGGTTCAGCAAGTGACTATTGAGCATATATGCTGTGTGCTGTGCTATATGCCAGTAATGGCAGCGACCAAAACAGGCACCTCTGTTCTCCTGGAACAACTAGGCTAATGGACTAAGAGGGACCCTGCTCACATAACTGCGTGGTGATGGCATAATTATGAGATGAGATCAGTGCTTAGAGGAAAAGGAACAGCTAAGGACCTGTAGCCCATGGGTGAGGCCAGGGCTAAAGATAATATTTGGATGTCATTCTTTTATAGATAGCATTTAAAGCTGTCAGGGGTTCACCCAGGGAAAGATTTTTAAAGTGAAAAAACAAACAAGATTTTATATATATAT
>NW_022900944.1:37044368-37047713 GCF_012274545.1 Fukomys damarensis
ATATATATATATATGCATGCGTGTGTGTGTGCCTCACTATAAAAAATAAATGCCTCACTATAATATATATATGCCTCACTATAAAAACTATTACTACCTAACAAGATAAACCACACAATATATCTAAAAGGACAAAACACTCGAACAGACTCTACTTCATAAAAACGGCTATGTGAGTGACCAATAGAACATAAGATCAACTTCTTTATTCAGTAGGGGAAAGAACTTTAGAAGGTGAACAGTATTGCAACAAGCCAGTTGCAGGGCCGAAGGGACAGGTAGCACAGCCAACAAACAGGAGCTCTGGAGTCCGTCCCACCTGGACTCCAATCCTGGTACTTAACTTTGCTAAGCTTTAGTTTTTGTTTTTGTTTCATCTGTAAAGGTGAGAGGGAACAATAACGGTGCCTACAAATTGCATGAACAAAATAGATACACGCCTCCAGTGCCTGCCACATGGTGGTCATTCACTGTTAGATGCTGGTGTCGACACCTTTTGTCAACAATTCCAGCAGCAGGAGGAGGAGGAGCAAAGCCCACTGCAACTTGAACCTCTCACGGTCTCACGTATTCTCCAGGCCAGCCAGCTGTGCTCACTGGGGAGGTGCTGACACTGGACTGAGCTGCTCTAGCCGCTTCTAAAGCAAACCCAGGTTGCTTAACTGTCTCTCACCTGGGGCAAGCCAGACCTGAATGCCTAAAGAGAAAGGCAGTCTGGCAGAGTCGTACCCACCTGGTATGGGCGCTTCTTGTACCCAGGCAAGGCTAAGAGAGAGCAGGGGTCCTCCGTGTGTGCAGAGGACCTTTGGCTAGCTCCGCCCCCACCCTATTTTTCCCATCTTCCCCATGAACACAGGTGATCTTCCGAAACGAGGTGACCAATGAGTTCTTGTTCTACACGGTGAGTTTCAAGGTCACCCCTTCAGGCACCATCAAAACCATCAAAATGACAAGCCCAGTGCGGCAGAGTGCATCGGCCTCCATCAAACTGGAGAACCCCCTGCCCTACTCAGCGACCTTCTCCACGGAATGCAGGTTGTCCGATATCAGCCTGCCCTCCCAGTTTGCCGTGCCTGCCAACTCCGAGGTATGACTGTGCTTGAGGCTATGACAGAGGGTTCTGCCGAGAGGCCTTCAGGGTTTGGGTTTTGCATCCCCTGAGGGTGGGCTGGGCCTAGCAATGATCAGGAAGGTGAGGGGAAATCACCTTCCTGTTTCTTTCCTCCACCACCTGTGAACTAGAGGCGCTTAGCTTTGGTTTGGATGGGTAAAATGGACTTCTTTATTGTGAACACTGTCTCCATTATTTCTTTATTTGCCCTGCTCTGAGAAAGATAATTGAGGGGAGGAGTGCTAATTATAAAAGTAGCAAAGGGCTGGGGGAGTCGCTCAGTGGCAACGCACTTCCATGACCTGCATGAAGCCCTTTGTTCATTCCCAGAACCACAAGGGGGGAAAAAGCATAGAATATATGTGATGGAAAAGAAAGCAAGGTGGTACATGCCTGCAGTCACAGCTACTCAGGAATCTGAGGCAGAAAGATCACGAGTTAAAGCCCAGCCTGAGCAACCTAGCAAGATGATGTCTCAAAATAAAAAATTAAAAAATAGAAAGTGGGGGCCAGGAATATAGCTCAGCGGCACAGCACCTGCCTGGCAAGTGCAAGGTCCTGAGTTCGATCCCCAGTACCAAAAACAAAAAGGAAAGGGCAAGGAAGTAGTTTGGTGGTAGAGTACTTGCTTGGCATGTGCAATGTCCTTGGTTTAATCCCTAGTATCAAAAAAAAAAAATTTGGGGGGGGTACTGGGGATTGAACTTGGGTCCTTGCGCTTGCAAGGCAGGCCACTGAACCGCTGAGCTAAATCCCTCGTCCCCCCAAAAATTTTTAAACTTTAAAAAAGAAAACAAAAAGGCAGGGATTTAGCTCAATGGTTCTGCCACCTGCCTCACAAGCACAAGGTCCTGAGTTCAATCCCCAGTACCAAAAAAAAGAAAAAGAAAAGCAAGATACAAAATAAAGTATCAAGTATACAGCACAAACATGCTGATATATATGCTTGTTTAGTCACAGACAACTTCCAGATGGACGCACAAGGAAACTTTAACAGGGACTGGAGAGACATGGCCTAGAGTTATTAACCAGTAGGAAGATGAATTTTTTTTGGTTTTTTTTTGGTTTTTTTTTATTGAGTATATTGGTACATTTAGGGATACAGTACAGTTACATTCATTGTTGGGATCATGTACCTTTACATGGCAAGTCTTGATTCTCATTTTTTTTATCAGTTTATCACCAATCCAAACTCTCACTGTCCAGATTTCAACAAAATCCCTTCCATCCCTTCCAACTTCCACCCCTAGCTTGTGCCCTTTATTCCAACTCCAGCTCTTCCATCACCTTCAGAATCTAGAGTCTGGATTTGTTTTCTTTGTTCTCCTGCCCATCTTTTAAATCTGAGTTTTGTCTTTCCTTTGCCCCTTTTGTCTCTGTTATGATCAAGTAGATTTATTCTCACAGTTTCCTCTTGGTATCAGGTTTTGTCTTAGAAAGGAGCTTCAGTGGCTCGGCTGTCAGCATTCATATGTCCTCTGCTGTCCCACCTGGTTGCAAGTCACAATCAGCCGGACCTTGTCATCGCCTCATCTCGTGGCTGCTATCAGCAGTGTGGCCCTGCTCACTTGTATTTAGAGGGACTGGGTTTTCATTACCTATTTGATTAGTTTTGTTTCAGATGTCCATTGTGAGTTCTTGTTGTCAACCTAGTTGATTTGTGTGTTTTGTAGGGGGATTTAAGGAGTTTCCAAACTGTGCTTTAGCTGCTGCTACCCAAAACCTGGAACTGGTTTGTAATGTATAATGTGAGAAATCTAGTTTCCTTTCTTTCACAAGTCAACATAAGTCATCCCAGACTGATTCACCTTATGTCTTTTCTTCACTGCTTTTGCAGTACCCTAATTAGTAATATGCTTATGTGAAAGGTTGATATCTGGTAAAAGAAACAATCGCTGTAGCTTTATGTTAAGGCTTAATAACTTTGTAGTCTTCTTGTTCTTCAAGAATATCTTGGCTATTCTTGACTGTTTTCATTTTCTATGTAAATTTTAAAATCAGCTTGTTGAGTGCTTCAAAAAAAGTAAAAGTAAAATACCTGCTAAATTTTGAATTGAATTGTATTGCATTGAATTTATAGATTATTTTAAGAATGTATTAGTGCCAGGCATCATGACATTTAATCCCAGTATATAGGAGGCTGAGGCAGAAAGATCACTGCAAGTTCAAAGCCAGCCTGGGTTACACAGTGAGTTCAAGGCCAGCCTGCACTACAAAATTAGAGCCTGTCTCAA
>NW_022900944.1:37047768-37063055 GCF_012274545.1 Fukomys damarensis
ATATATTAGTTATATTAGTAATCTGTCAATCTATAACAAATTACCCCAAAACTTAACAAGTTAACAGCAAACATTTGCTGTCTGCACAATTCTGAGGATCAGGAATCCAAGAGCAGGCCTTGCCTGGGTGGTTTTGGCCCTAGGTCTCTGAAGAGGAAGAATCAGTAGGACATTCAGGACTCTCATCATCCCTGGGCAACCTGGGCTCCATAATCTGCTTTTGAACCCATGCATATGGTTACTGGAGAGACCCCGTTCCTTGCCAGCTATTGACTAAATGCCTCAGATCCTTACCAAGTGGATCTTCAGCATGGTAGCTTGCTTCACCGAGCATGAGAGATCTAAGAGAAAGAGAGACTGCAAGGAAGAAAAAAAGTACACAGGACAGAGCTTGTTGTGTTTGTTTGTTGCAATACTGGGAATTGAATCAGGCAGAGCCTTTGCGCTGAACGCTAACCCCGGCCTTTTTTATTTTTTGTTTTGAGACAAGGTCTCACTAAATTGCGCAGGCTAGGTGTGGACTTGTGATCCTTCTGCCTCAGCCTCCCAGAGTTCTCCAATTACAGCTGTGTGGCACCACACCCGGATGTGAAGCACCATCTCTGCCATTAACCTGCTATGAGGCCTTGGGCAGGTCCCTGGGGGGCAGGGGATGGGTCTGATTCCAACACAGAAGAAGCTCTATGTTCTCTTCCAGGGCACCTTCTCATTTGAATTCCAGCCCCTGAAAGCTGGTGAAACCTTAGGGAGACTAACTTTGTACAACAGTGATTTGGGTTACTACCAGTATGAACTCAATCTGAAGGCTGTGCCAGCACCTCCTGAAAAGCCCATCCACTTCCAGACTGTTCTTGGCAGCAGCCAAAGCATCTTTGCAAAGTTCATCAATTATACACGGCAGAAGACAGAGTACTTCTCCAGGGTGAGCAGGCCCTTCTTTTGCAGAAAAGTCTGGGCTCAAAAATAATGGGAAGGGGCCAGGGATTTAGCTCAGCGGTTCCACTGCCTTCCTCACAAGCTCAAAGACCTGAGTTCGATCCCCAGTACCAAAAAAATAATAATGATGATGGGAGAAAGGCACTGAGGCACAGAGAAAACCAGCCGCTTCTCTGTCATAATGAGCCCTGCCTTAGACACCTGAATAGAGCCTGGAAACTCCCAGCTAGACACAAACTCAGGCCTGAGTTCTTCCTCCTTTACAGCCTTTATCTCATTAAACTGGGGTGGGGTGGGTATTGCTTCCTGCATCAGGCTCAAAATCAATAAAGCAAGACAGTGTCAGTTTCTGGTCACAAGTGGAGAATGTGGAATCATAGACACGGATTTGAATCCTGGCTTTATCAACAACTTTTTGTAGGAATAATTTACTTAAGCACTCTGTGCTACAAATGGAGATAATACCTCCACCTTAGTCCCTTTTCCATTGTTATAAATTAATACCACAGACTGGGTAATTTATAATGAATAGAGAGTTTTTCCACTCACAATCCTGGAGGCGGAGGCGGATTAGCACCAGGTGGAGCACTGCACCTGCTGAGTCCTCTTTCTGGCCAGCAGGAAGCCAAAGTAACAGCAAAATAAAGCTTATTCCTCTTACAAATAACAGTCCCTAGGCATTCTCAGTATGAGTCAGAATGGCAGCTCTGTGACTGCCTTCTGTCCTGATACTCCATGCTCTGCAGAGAGTTAACTTTGGTCCACATCAGCCCTCCAGACAGCTACAAGAAGAAAGAGTGAGAGTTGCATACCTCATGACATTAATATTCCATGCAACAGAGCTTCATGGGGCCACACTCATCCCAAGGGGAGCTAGGAAAAGTAGCCTTTACACTGGGTGGTCGTGAGCCTAGCCAAAACCAGGAGTCTGTGGTTGTAATCAAGAGGCGTGGGTTCTTGATCAATTGTATTGGTCCACAGAGGCTTGGTCATGCTGCAGGAGCAACCTGAGATCTCAGTAGCTTAAAAGAACCAAGTCTACAGAGAACTCTACTTAAGAGTCACTTGGAGATCCAGGTGAAAAGCGACCACCATCTCAAATGTGTCCAGTTATAGACTCGGGAGAGTGAAAAGACACTGACAGGACTTAGGCAATTTTATATGCTCTAGGGTGGAAGTGACGTCTTTCACTTCTGCTCAAAACTCGCTGCCCACAAGTAGCCACCCCCACCCCCAAGAAGCCAGAATGTCCCATCTTCCCTTTGTATGATAAGAAAGGAAGAACCAGATATGGGGGAGTGGCCATATTTTACAACATGACCTAGCTACATGTCTTAGGGCGCGTGACTAACATCTCTGCCTCCATTTCTTGGTAGCAGAGTAGGGAAAATACTGAGTAATGCCTACTCAGCAAGGGACTGAGCTCTAAGGGTGATAGGGACCTAGCCCAGCTTATTGTGATAGCCTGCCCAGCTTGTTGTCTAAGACTGAAGAGGTTGGGGTGACCTTCAGACTCCTGGGATGCTCCTTAGAGTCATTCTGTGAGCTGAATTTGTTCATTTCCCTTTCAGATAGACTGTCCAGACTTCCACACAGAAAGAGTCATCAGCGCACCCCCGGGAGCTCAGGGAGGCACTGAAGTCAGCGTGGAAGTCTTCTTCGAGCCCAGCCACCTGGGTGAGACCAAGGGCATCCTGACCCTAACGTCGCTTCTAGGTGGGGAATACATCTTCCCCCTCTTCGGAATGGCTCTACCCCCCAAGCCCCAGGGCCCCTACCTGATCCGAGCTGGGTACAACATAGTCATCCCCTTCAAGAATATCTTCCTTTACACGGCCAGCTTCTCCTTCATTGTGGATAACCCAGCCTTCACTGTCCGGGCTGCAGACTCTGTGCGGCCCAAGAAGGTCAACAACATCACAGTCTCCTTTGAAGGAAACCCATCCAGCACCAAAACTCCCATCACCACCAAGCTGACTGTGACCTGCCCAACCCATGAAGGCAGTGAGGCGGGAATTAAATGGATTTATTACCTGAAGGGCATCACCCCTTAGTGACAAGCAGGGTCACCTGCACCAACCAAAAGTCATGCATCATTCTGGCCTGATAAAGAACACAGAAGAAAGTAGGAATTCTAAAGGGACCGTATTATACCCTTCACTTAATTATAGGGGCAGTTATTTCTATATTATATGTTCTTAAAACAACTATAAAATATTTTATTTTCTGTTAAGCATTATAGCTACACACAAGAGATCTTTATCTGGCATAATCCAATCCTTGAAAGTGCCTGAATTTTATGTCTTGATATTTGGCATAGCTCAAGCACACCGTAATGAACCCCACTTTTAACAAAAAGATGCAGTTATCACACTCGTGATCTTCTCCACACCACACTTGGCAGGGCCTAGCACCAAGGCACTGCAATTTCGTCTTAAAATCTAAAGGGCCCTTAGATATGAGACTATTTTGATGTGATATTTTTATATAAAAGCCAAAGAAATAACTATTTTCAAAGCAATGAACAGATAACATTAGGGCAACCAAGAGATTCTCTCATTGTCTTTTCTCTTTGATTTTTATATACCATTAGCCTCTAAATCTAATCTCTGTTGGCTGCAGAAAGGTCTCACTGGTGACTGATAGAGACCCAGCCCCCAGTGCCCTCCCCTGGGCACTGCAGTTGACTGGAGAGCAGTGATCACCCACCATCTGCACATCATCTCACTTAATTCTCACCCAGAATCCACTCCTCCCCAAGTTCCAATTTAATTAATTTGGGGAGGGACATAGGCATCTCTTTATCCAGATTACTCCTACTGCAGAGTTGGAGAGCCAGGGCTACAGAGCAAACACACACCCAGCCATTTGTGTTACAGCCGAGTCAGAAAGCCCACCCAGGGGAAGGACCGTGTCCCAGTTTGATGTGTTGAAACTGCAGCTATTTTGTGTGCACATAAAGGGTGACCAGGTAGGTCAGTACCTTTCCTGAGCACCACTGCAGAAGCTCTGCCCTGGGGTACCTGATGCAGCCCAGAGTCCTGGCTCCATGGCTGCCTCTTTCTTTGGGTCTCACGGTGTATATTCCAAGGACCACTTACCTGGCAGTGCCAAGTGTTGAAATAAAGATGGCTGAAGACTGGCCCTGGAGTAGCTTTACTCCTATAATCACACACCTTTGACTGAGGGTCCCCCGCCTCTACTTCCTGTCCCCCACCTCTACTTCCTGTCCCCCTTCTCATTCCCTACAGCACTCCTGCAAGAGAGGGAGGAGGCATGAAAGCAGATGGCCACTTGGGAATGCTGTAGAGTTGATCTCCAAAATGGTCCCTGGACCACCAGGGGCAGCACCTAGGAACTGATTAAAGATGCAAATTCAGGCCCCACCCAGCACCTACTGAGTTAGAAATTGTGGGAGTATGGCCCAGCTATTTGTCTTTTCATAAACTCTGGTACCTATTAGAGGTGTTCACAGGTGAGGACTCTTCTACTTTTTTGTATCTCCCACAACCGTTAGGCCAGTATGCACTCTACACAGCTCATACGAAATTAAGATCTTTCCAGGGTGCTTGTAAATTCAGACCTACACTTAATAAACAATTCATTTTTATAACCACTGAAGACACCTAAAATAGGTGTGAAGACACCTGAAGTAGGTGTAAAGACAAAGAACAAGACAGATTTTCCAATGGTTAAGTGAGCAAAAACTGCACACACCAGTAATCTGAGAGGATGCTAAAATAAACATTAAGACTGGCAAATACAGTGCATCTGTATCAGTAGTTTCTAGTTTTAGTATACATCATAATTTCTTGGAGGACTTGCTAAAACCCAGACGCTGAGCCCTCCTCTCAGAGGGTCTGATGTAGAAGGTTTGGGTGGGGCTGGCAAATTTGCCTTTGTAACCACTTCCTGGTGCTGCTGTCCCTGCTGCTGCAGAAGCAAGCTGATACCAGGGGCTCTGAAGCCCTAGCCTCCTCACTATCTGAGCGGCCCATGGGCCCTGCACATCACTGGGGAATTTTAGGAAGGCAGGCCCTCAGGCCCCACCCTAGACCTGTTGAGTCAGAACCTGCATCTGAAGGGGCCCTACAGATATATGACCTGCGCAGAACAGCTCTGAGCCCTGCTATAAGATCACTTTAGCACCACTATTCACCAGAACTCTCAAATGGCTGTCTGATGAAAGCAGCCCTCTCCAAAATGGCACTGCTACCACCCCTCACCAAAGGCAGGGTGAGGCAAGGGGCCACTGGCCATCAGCACATTCTTCTAAAGGGGAACCTTCTTAATAATTGCAACCCTAAAATGCTAATAGTTACTGAAACTGGAAAAAAAAAAAAAGGTGGAGGCTAACGTGCAAAAGCTGGATTAACACACCAGCTGTCAGGGCGATGTAGCAGAAGTAGTAACTCCCAACCTACTAGATGTCCAATACCCCGAGCTTGTGTTCCCCAAAATAGAAGAATGAACTCTATGGAACAACAGAGGTTAAGAGTAGGAAGAATTTATTAAGAGAGAGAGAGAGAGAGAGAGAGAGAGAGCGCTCCTGAGAGACAGGAGGGGACTTGAAAGTGGTTGCCACAGACCCCACTTCTCAGAGGAAGTTTTATAGAGCAAAATCACAAGGTGGCTACAGTGTGGATCAAAACTATAATCAACCAGTGAGATTACAAGTGTAGCTGATTAGGTAATATTGATCCAGTGCGGAAGCAGGTCACATAGCAAGTGTACATGGAAAGAACAAAGACCTTTTTAGGAAGGGGTGGATCAGGAGGTCCTGGTCACACACCTGGGTGAGTGGTATCTATCTGGACTTTATTAGACCAGGTAAGCATAATCTTCAATTTATTTCTTATTCCCCTGGGAGGCATGTCGGCCTGGTCATTCCATCTTTATCTTGAGGCCTGGCCATCGACGGATGCACCTCTAGCCACAGTTGTAATGTGTTCTCATCCACTACACGGACTCTCTCGAGGGCCCAGCCCTGTCTCACTGTCTACTGCCAACTAATTCAGCTCTCTATAAGGATGTGATGAGACTCTGCAATTCCTTCAATTTGGAAAGCTACCACTCTGACCTGTTCCCTGGAGGCTGGAGGGCTCCCACCCACCTCCCTAAACTGGTTGCTACAGAAACCGGCCACTTTCAGTATCACTGCCAGCAAAATGGCACTGTTTGGAAACTGCCTGTGAGTGGCAAGGTGCACTACTCCTCACCTGCTCCAGGACTCCCCAAATTACTGTGTATGAAGTCCAAATCCTCCTAGGCCCAGAGAGAGGAAGAAATCCCTTCTCCCTGAGACCAAGAGCCCACTCTCATCCTGCATCACAGGAGCCCTTTCCAGGCTGATCTAAGATTGGGTACATTTCTTCCCTTTAGGTAGTTCTCATATTTCCTCAGCCTCGAAGAAACAAGAACAAAAAGTTTTATATTAGCAAATTTAGAATGGCACAAATAGCTCGAGAGAAGGCCAGGACAGAGGCTTGGAGGAAAGCATCATGACACCACTTGTGGAAGTTACATTTGACAGAATATTCATACATTCTCAGCAAAGCAGGCCAGGAGACCCCTAACCAGGAGATGTTAAAAATGAAGGGGAGGGACTGTGGTGGTTGGCTGCACTGTGAAGGGAGCTCCCTGGCATTGTTCCACGGAGCCTCTGGTGAGTATGCTAAATCCAGCCACTGCATTCTGGGAGACATGCCTCAAGTCAAGGGTGACAATATCATGATACTGGCAAGGACCCATGAGATCTCAGCAAATCCGAAGTATGACCTCCCCAAGTCGCTTATACCATCATCCATGTTGCCCAGAAACTCCAGCTAAAATTGCTCTGTGGTTGGAGAAGCTGATTTGACTGGGGTACACTGGATGTCACATATCTTGCTGCAAGTTATATTCATTAATAACTTTTACATAATTTGGTAATAGCTCCTCTAATAGCTGTTACAGTTCTATTGCAAGTCTGTAATAACCAGGCACTGCGCCGATGTAGGTGAAGTATCACTGTGAAATTGAGACCCTTAGGAACCACTGTGGTGGGACAGTGGTTTGACAGAAGGTGGACTAGCAAAACAAACCCACACAGTAAACTGCATTGCACATTTCAACAGACCAGTCATGAAGCCTTAATAAAAACCACAGAAGCAGACTGTTTGCATAAAATGAGGAACTGTTGCCAAAGAACAACCTAAATAAGCCTTCTGGCTTCCTTGCTCTTATTCAACTTAAAAACCACTAATTTTGGAGACCACATGTTATTAGCATCCCACTAGCTTTGCTGTAAGATGACACCTCAGACGTGTAGGTTATGATAAGAGGTGCGGAGGTTATTTCCCAAGGACCTGAAGGCCACTTTGCTAAAAACACTGACCCTTTACATGAGCATACTGAGATCCGATGGGTGATTAAAATGGGATGAAAGGCTTAGCATCTCTGTCTTCATATTGTGCCTGTCCCCTTTGCTGTCTCAAGCCTTGGGTCATATTCTACTCAGTTCTGCACACGTACGTGTTGATCATTTTTTAATGTTTGGTCCAAGACTATAAAACAAGGTTAAGTTGGCCAGTTGCCTGTTGATAGTATGTGTTTTCTTGTTCATTCTCCTCTCTCTCCCCTCTAAAGCTCAAGCACCTATCACAGGGCCCAGACCCACGAGGCCAGATTGCATTGTGCAGGATAATGGCACCTGATACACAAAAATTCAACAGCCTCTAGAAACAGGCCATATCCACCCACCGAGCCATCCAATCCATCACAAGAAGAAACATCTTTTGGAACAACGTCCCTGGCCAATGGAAATTACCAAACTTCAGCCCACCCCAGAAAATTAATAGTAACCTCCTGCTCTATTTTTTCTGAAAGTAGTATCTGGGTTACTCTCCACCACCACCCCTTGCCTGGTACCAGGGAATCAAACTTAGGACCTTGCGTTTGCCAGGCAGGCATGGCACCAATGAGCTACATTCTTGGCCTTCAGGGTTACTCTCTTGACCACATGCTGACTCCCTTCTGCTGAATCTCCAGCTCAAGGAAAACCCCTTCTCTCCTGCAAGAATGTGTGTTTTCATTGTTAGGCTCAGTCTCATTTCTATCACCTGTAGGTCAAAGATCCCACAATACCATGCCAAAGTGATATTCATCATGCAGCCAGACCTATTAATTATCTACTACTCTAGAAGAGTCTGAGCACAGCATGGGAAGCCAGGGCTGCCCAACAGGTCAGAGAAGCGAAGGGCATGCAGAGAAGACAAGGGTGGCCTAGGCTTTAATTTCAGTATCACTACCAGTCCAATCATGCCTGAACTTTATACTCAGCTACCAATCCTATCATGCATAAGTAACCTTAATTAGTTGATGTTCTCCAAGATATCAGAGAAAAGAAGCCACTTCTTTCTAGGAACTTCTGGTCTAAAGGTAGGACAAAGCATTGGTTTGGGGCTTTGAATAAGAAACTAGTTCCTTAGCAACCTGATCCAGAATGTAATTTCAAGAGAAAAAAATTCCTTCATTTAAAAATGTTTTCCTGTACCACTTCAGCTGTTAATAACCATAGCACATTAAGGCTCGTGGGAAATTCAGTTCACCTGTAAGAAAACACCAAACCAAAAAAGCAAACCGAGGAAACATTTTATTAGATATAGGTCAAATGGAAATGAATACATATTGGAGAAATGGACCCAAATCACCAACATTGATTTGATTTTTTTTTATTGTTTTGCATCAACCATCATTAAATCCTAAAGACAAACTTTTCAAGACATTTGAAAATGTCCTTAACAGTACTACTCAGTAACAAGGTAAAAGGAAGAAACTTCTAAACAGTAGGGTTTGTTTGGACATAAATCCATATTGGAGGCAGTTTTCAAATTGTTGGTGCATCTACCTCCATTCATCAGACAGTGCAGGAAAAGGTTTTGATACCCATGAAAACCTCTCCAGTAAGAGAAATCACATTTTCAAGAATTATTTTCAGACAATTTCCCCATCACTTGGGTTTTAGATTAGACCCTGCATTCATTTTCCGTGGCTGCATAACAAAGCACTACCAACCTAGCCACATATCACAGGTGTCTTAAAAAATAATAATAATAAAGGAATTCTGTTGCATCTCTCTGTTTCTGCAACTTTAACCACATTTTTGCCACAGATTTGGCGCTGCACTGTGTAAACCAGCCTTCCTGGCTATCAGAGTACAGCTCACACACCCTGCTCCCAAGCGGCAGGGTGATATCCACCCGTCTTACACGAGATTTTAGATGATAGGCACCATTTTTAATTGGGAAATTAATGTCTTAGGGAAAATATAAATATTCAAACCATGATTAAAGTGAGCATGCCTGAAGGGCATAAGCAATGCTAAAGTGGGAATTTAAGATTTTTTTAAGTGAACTAATTTTTTAAAAATGAGTATCAGGGCCGGGGATTTAGCTCAGTGGTTCCGCCGCCTGCCTCGCAAGCACAAGGGCCGGAGCTCGATCCCCATACCAAAAATAAATAAGTAACACAAATGGCTAGGATATGGCAAAAACAGTGGTGTAGTGGCTTAATTATTATGAGTAGGCAGTCAGAGCAGCTAAACCATAGGATCAAATAAGAGAAAATTGTCCACGGTAAAGAGATCGCTCAAGTGGCTAGCTGATAAAGCTTAGAAACGTAAGAAAAGGATAAATCTATGCTAGAAAGGGAGATAAAGACCTTTCCCTAAAGTGAGAAGATATGCTGTTAGTGAGTTTTTACCTTGCAAGGGGACTTCAACCGCAATTAAGTGCCCTACAAGACCAAAACAAAGTAGCCACATTGAACTTCTATAAATACTCTCGTAACTGCCTCCTTATGTTCTCAAAATTATTCTTCACTTGTAGGAAGAACTTGGATTTATACAAAATTAACTGTTTCAATGGTGGGAAATATTAGCGTATGGGAAATTGGTAAATTACCAAGTACTGAACGAACTAGATCATTCAGCATAAATTATCTAATGTCAGTCTCCAAAACCCGATCGGTCTCACGTGTTTTACACATGCTCACTATGTGGGGAAACTGAGCCTCAGAAAGCTCCCGGCAAGCCACATAATGGGTCGCCCTGTAGGACAGAAGATGGAGAAGGATTAGAGCCTTAGTTGGGCGCCGCCAACCAAGTGCAGCCTGCGTACGGAGGAGTGTCCGGAGAGGCGTGTCTTCACGGCGGAAGGCGGAAGTCGTTGCGGAGTCACGTGATCCGGGTAACATGGCCGCTGCCCGCTGAAAGCTACCGGTCCCTGGCGGGAGCTTGTCTCGTGAGCAGTTAGGCGGACCCGGTCGGGTGTGGGAAAGGAGGGTCTGGGCCCGGGTTCTGGAGCATCTCGCGACGGTAGAGCAAGACAGGCAGACTCGGGTGGCGTGGTCCATGAACCGGCGCCGGTGGCAGCGCGGAGCCGCAGATTCACCTGGCCCTGGCGCGGTCCTGGCAGCCGCGGGCTGAATCTCGAGGACCGGGACCCATCCTGAGCTGTAGCTATGAATCCCGAGAAGGACTTCGCGCCGCTCACGCCCAACATCGTGCGTGCCCTTAATGACAAGCTATACGAAAAGCGGAAGGTGGCAGCGCTGGAGATTGAGAAGTAAGAGCTACCCCACCCTGGTTTTGCAGCCCCAGGGAGGTCTGCTCCCTAGGGTGGGAGTAGGGGTAGGAGAACTTTTCGTGTCTTCTCGGACAGTGATGCTTTCCCAGGTTTCAGCCCCTTATCTCGGTGTTTGAAAGCAGGATATTTGGAGCCCTAACCCGGAGTCTGAGCTTCCCGCTTCACAAGGTGTGATTTGAGCCAAGTTCTTTAACCTCCTGATATCCCAAAGGGCTACAGTTTAAATGAACATCGCGTATGTGTGGTGCCTACCGCAGTGCCTAACACTGGTTGAGTCCTCACTGGTCTCCATCAAAACCAGGAGATAGGAGCATGGCTTCTGCGGTGGAAGAGAGGTCAGAAGCTGAGAATTTGCTAGGGATATTGTCTGGCCTGGCTTCTTACCCGGCTTCTGATAAGTAAAAGAGACTGTTAAATGACCAGGTGGAGAAATCAAGTGCAAACCTCATGATTTTAAGACTCATAGGATTTTTCTTTTCTGTCATATAACCTTTCCCTGAAAGTAGAAGTAGGAATAACTTGACCTTTCTTGCTTCTGCGGTTGTGTTACATGTATTTGTAATCATGATCTAATAATTTGGTTTTGTTTCCCAATGTTCAAAATGTTTAAATAATGGGTTTTTTATTTAGTTTATTGGTACATTTTACGTATACAGTCCAGCTAATTCATCATTGGGATTTTGTACCTTTACATGACAGGTCTTGGTTCTCATTTTTTCCCCTTGTCCCCACCCTCCCTTCACCCCTTCCTCCCCTCCCCATTTACAAACACTTTATTTCCATTTTTCATTTTCTCATATTTTTTTCTTTTCCCTTATTACCTTTCCCCTACCCTTCCCACTTTCCCTACACCTTTAGCCCTTTTCTTCCTATTTCACGCTGTCAGTTATCTCATTAGGATCTTATGTACTATTGTAGTTTTTCACACCAGAGTAAATAATGATGTTTTATTATTTTTTTCATTTTGTATTTTCTGCCCAACCAAATCTTAGTAGTAAAGTTGGGTGGGTGGATGATTTCAGAAGAGTGGAAGGAAGCAGGTTGTGAAACTGAAAGATCATCAATCTGGGAGTCAGAAAGGGTGGATAGCAGTTCTGCCCTGTCCAGTAGAGTAGCCACTGGCCATGTGTGGCTATTTAAATTTTAATTATTAATAATAAAATTTTAAAATTCAGTTCCTCTGTCACACCTGTATTTCACACATTCAATAGGCACACATGGCTATTGGCTGCCATACTGGACAGTGTGGTTTAGAAAACATTACCATTGTTGCACAAGGCTCTGTTGGACAGCCCCTGTCTAACCCATGGTGTGACACTCATCCTTTGACCTGGTGCAGAATCCTCAACTCATGGTTTCTTAACCTCAGCCCTACTGACATTTTGGGACAGATAGTTCTTATAATGGTTGTAGTGGACTGACCTGTGTCTCTGGCCTTTACCCACTAGGTGCCAGTAGCACTCCAGTTGTAACAACTAAAATTGTCTTCAGACCATACCAAATAGCCCCTGAAAGTGCAAAATTACCCAGATTGAGAACTGCTTCCTTAACTGAATTGATTTTATTTTTCTCCTTAAAATCAAAGGGTTTAGACTTTGATCAGACTTTCCCAATTGACTCTAATGTTTGGTATGTCCATTCTAGCTATTCTTGATTGTTCTTTTTTTCATGAAGCTTTCTATATGTATCCTAGCTCTCCAGTGCTAGTAAGTCTTAATGAGAATTGTCATACTGTAAAGGGGGACCCAACAATGATGTATAGACATGGGTTTTGTTGCTTTGATGTTGTACTCTGTGTTAGTCAGCTTTCTGTTGCTGTATCAAGTACCTGAAATAATCATCTTATAAAGAGATAAAGATCATTCTGTTTCACAATTTTGGAGGCTTCAGTCCATGGTCAATTGGCCCCGTTGCTTTTGAGCATATGGTGAGACAGCACATTGTAGAAGGGAGCATGTGGTGGAATAAACCCATTCATCTCATGTTAGGTCTTGAAGGAAGAAGAACAGCTGGGAGTCCTACTGTACCCTTCAAGGGCATGACCCCAGTAGCTAGACAACC
Organism: Fukomys damarensis; assembly: GCF_012274545.1. Lineage (NCBI taxonomy): Eukaryota > Metazoa > Chordata > Mammalia > Rodentia > Bathyergidae > Fukomys > Fukomys damarensis. Next base: position 37,060,392 of record NW_022900944.1, read on the forward strand.
TCCCAGTGACCCTCACCTCACTAGGGACTAGGCTTTATAATACGTGAGCCTTTGAAGGACACTTCAGATCCAAACTATAGCACACTTGATAGGTGTAGTGGTATGCACCTGTAATCCTAGCACTCAGAAAACTGAGTGTCTTAGTTACTTTTCTCATTGCTGAGACAGAATACCACCCAACAGTACAAGTTAAAGGAGGAAAGGTTTGTTTAGCTCACCATTTGTAGAAGTTTCAATCCATAGTTGGTTGGCTCTAAGGCAGGGTTGCATAGCAGAGGGACATCACAGAGGAAAAACAGCTCATTGCAGGCCAGGCAGAAGGCAGGAACCATCAGAAGAAGCAACAGGCTGCCTTCTTTCTGTCCCTTTTATATTACACCCAGGCTGTAAGTTTATTGAGTGGTACCATCCACACCCAGAATGGGGCACTCATAATCCCAGCATCACACCCGTAATCCACCCACCATCAAAACTCCCCATCTATGTATCAGAGGGTGATCATTCCTCTAACTGCCTAGAAAAGGACAGTGAGGGCTAAAGGAATAAAAGACAGTAGAGACTTGCATAATTTCAGAATATATGGGGGGGCCTCAGAATAGACAAAGACCAAGACTCTGAGCTAGCCATTATTTATTGATTGATGAACACATTTTTTTTTTTTTTTTTTTTGGTACCAGCAATTGAACTCAGGCCCTTGTGCTTGCAAGGCAGGCAGTGGAACCTCTGAGCTAAATCCCCAGCTCTAGCCATTATTTATTGGATACACACAGTAACTGAAGGGAGTATCAGGTGACTTAGGGGGCAGTGGTAATCAATGAGAATCTTTTGCTGATGAGGATCTTTCGTTGATGAAGGCAATAAGAAGAGAAGGGACAAGATAGTAGGCTAACAAAGAAGTTGTCCTTCCCCCAGGTGAAACCTCTCTCTCTCTCTCTCTCTCTCTCTCTCTCTCTCTCTCTCTCTCTCTCTCTCTCAATTACTACTTGGTTCTATAAGAACCGGGATGTCTTCAGCTGATGTACTTTTGCTATTGAGCTTCACAGGACCATTGAGGCGTCAACTTGTGACCAGAGGCAAATGGAGTTATGTTTCCACATGCCGTAGCTGGCTCATGGGCAAGGTGACATTGGGTCTTAGACAGCTATAGTCATACTTTAATTATGACATGATTTTTCCCCACAATTTATGTAGAATGGCTATCGATACCTATGACCACATGAGGCTTTTTGGGGGACACCTAGATCCAAGCCATAACACTGAGGCAGGAGGATCATTGTGAGTTCAAGGCCAGCCTGGACCACACAGCGAGACCCTACCTTACAAAACAACAACAACAAAACTATAACCAATCAAAAATTTTTTAAAAAAATTATAACACAGTTATGTCCACTTTGCCCATCACCCATTTGGCTTCTTGGGAATGTCTGGTTTTACCCTAGCTGAGACACCTGTTGGGCCCTTGAATAGAGGTATTCATTCAGCATTATTGCTATTTCCAATACAACCAGCATTAAGTACTCTTACTCTGCAGGCAGTTTGGGGGGGTTTTGTTCTTAATGGGCTTCGTTTTATATTAGAAATTGTCCTTGAATTTGGAATTCAGAGAAACTTCCTAGGGCTTTAACTGGACTGTAAACTCCTTAGGAGCAGAGACTTTGTTATATTTCTCCTCAGCACTTAGCACAGTGCCTAATGGCATGTGACATTTGGAGTCTGCATGAATGACGAGACAAACATTTTTGGTGGAGGAGTGACATTGCACCCTGAGGACCTTGCCTCTCAAAAGTCTGGCCCACAAACAGCAGCACGGCGAGCTTGTTGGAAAGAGACTCTCCCACTTCGTTCACCCCATCCAGGCCTACAGAAGGAGAATCTGAACTTTAACAAGACCTCTGGATGATGACTGTTCATATTAAAGTTTGAGATGGTCCGGGGATTTAGCTCAGTGGTTCCACTGCCTTCCTAGCAAGCACAAGGTCCTGGGTTGAATCCCGTACCAAAAAAAAAAAGTTCAAGAAGCACAGCCTCAAAGGTGATCTGTTCTATACTTAGAATATTATATTGTAATGTACTCTTTGTTTACCTTGGTCAGGGGTGACTGTCAACCAAACAGACAGTCCCTGCACATACCCCATAAAAGACAAGCCAGAATATTGGAGGCCAGAGATTTGGCTCAGTGGTTGTGCCGTCTGCCTCGTAAGCACAAGGGCCTGAGTTCAATCCCCATTACAAAATAAAAGCGGGGGGCAGGGATTTAGCTCAGTGGTTCTGCCACCTTCCTCACAAGTGCAAGGACCCAAGTTTGATCCTCAGTACCAAAAAAAAAAAGAATATTGGCAGTTGCCAGTGTAGTGTAGATGAATCAGCTCACATGCTTCAGAAATAAAAATGTACCTCTGGTGTAATAGCTCACACTTGTAATCCCAGTGCTTGGGAGGCTAAAGCCCAAGGATCACAAGTTCAAGGGCAACCTGGGCTACATAGTTCAAGCCCAACCTGAACTACATAGCTAGACTCTGTCTGAAAAAAATAGATATGAAAATGGTTAGTCCTCTTTTTAGATAAATGGCCCCTCTAAGACTGTCTTACAAAGACTGGAGATTTAGCTTAGTGGTGCTGCCTCCTGTCTCGCAAGTACAAGGACCTGAGTTCCATCCCTGGTAC
>NW_022900944.1:37063222-37071091 GCF_012274545.1 Fukomys damarensis
AAAAAAAAAAAAAAAAAAAAAAAGACTGTCTTACAAACCTGCCTAATTTGTAGCCTGCTTGGTTGGTTCTGTAAGAGCAGGCTCAGGAGCCCACCTCCTAGGGTTCAAGTTCCTGTTCACTAGCTGGGTAATCCTGAACAAGCAATTACCCTCTGCCTCAATGTCCTTATCTATAAACTGAGAATAATAATAGTATTTGTAGGGTTATTTGATTACTTACATTAATGTTATAAAGGGCTTAGTGAAGTGCTGGACATGTTATAATTGTAATAACATAGATTATGTAATTGTCTCTATCAGAACTGCTTTTAGCACTTTGGTTGGCAGAATAATGGCCTCCCAGAACTTCCTAATCCCTGCAGTCTGTGAATATGTGATTTAAGATAACAGATAGCATTAAGATTCTTAATTAGATGGCCTTAAAACAGAGGATATTCTGGATTACCCAGGTGGTCCCAATGTAACCCCAAGCGTCCTTCAGTGTGGAGGGAAGAAGCAGAACAGTGAGGATCAGAGTGATGTGACAAACACTGAACCAGCCATCACTAGCTTTGAAGATAGAAGGTGCCACTAGCCTCTGGAAGCTGCCAAGAGAGTTCTCTGCTAGAGCCTCCAGGAGATAAAATATCCCTGCCTACACCTTGATTTTAGCTCAATAATAAATTTGTGTTCTGCACCACCAAGCTTGTGATAATTTATTACAGTAGCAAACAGAAAGCTGTTGTAAGTCTCTTGCCATTATTTCTAAAGCTTCTACCTCTTCTACACCTTGATCTCTGTTCACATCATCTCAGTGCCTGCCAGTGCTTAGCAGAAGTTAGCCGGAGGCTGAAGGCCTGGCTGCCCTTCAGGTTTGCTCCTGGCTTTACCAGGCCAAGCAGCAAGCCCACAACCTCTTTGTCACCCTGAGCCAGCAGTCACGGTATTGGTGATTAGGGATCCCTTTCAAGAAAAGCCCCAGAGAATAAGATACTTGTGAGGAGGCGGAGGACTCAGGCTTCCCTGGTCCAGTCACGGTCTCTGGCTGGGATTGCCTGCTTAAGTGGTGCAAGGTGGGGGAATAGTTGAGAGGTGTTAAGTGTGCTTCGAGCTTTTCTTGAAAAGCCCCAGTACGGTGCACAAATGTGTGAGTATATTAGTCTGCCCCAGCTGCCCTAACAAAATACCACAGGCTGGCTTCCACAGCAACAGTTTATTTCTCCCAGTTCTGGAGCTTGGGAAATCCAAGAACAGAGTCTTACAAGGTAGTTCTCAGGCTGAGGCCCTGACTCTGGGCCTAGAGGCAGTTTCTGTCTTACATGTACTCACGTGACTGCTTTTTATTCCCCCGGCGGGGGTGGGGGGCAGGTGTCTCTTCTCTAAAGACACTAATCTTAGGAGATCAGAGCCCCTACCCTTATGACTTCATTTAATCTTAGCTGATTAAGAGGCACTCTCTCCAAATACAGTTACAGTGGGGTTAGAGCTGCAGCATATGAATTTGGGGTGAATGGGGACATTTCAGTCCATAACTGCTGTCACAGTGAAACCTGGGACCGCATGTGAAGTGCAGTCTGCCCCATCTGGAGTGGTGGGGGCAGAGGGGCATAGAGAGCCTTCCTTTCTTTGGCCATTGTATATATACCCTCATCTCACTTCTCTTGGAGGCCCTATAAGCTAAGTTACCCCATTTCACAGATGAGAAGACAGAGGCCCCTTGATATTGTCATCTTTCCAACTTTCACAGCTAGAGCCTGGGTAAAAAACCTAGGCTCATTTGTCTCAAGCCTTCCCCATCACCATGGATAGTTTACCTGCCAACAAAAGGAGCATACATATAATAAAAGAAATTTCATATTTGGACATGGCTGTGGTGGTCCAGAGCCCGAAGCTCAGGTGACAGAGCCAGTCCCGTATAGTGTTCCCAGGAGGTGTTAAGAGGGTGTTTGATCATAATGACGGGCCTCTTGACCACTAAAAATAAAGAGATGGGCGCTTGGCTCCACTGTGCTAGGGTTGTGTTGTGACCATTATCTGGTGGCATATGTGAGCTGCTTGTGCACAAGACCTGGAGAGCTTTCCCTCTACCACCTCAGTCCAGTGTGACCACACAGTTTCCTGAAGGCTAAGACAGTCGGGGTAAAGCTTTAAGTGGCCAGTTGAGATTTTGCAGCCTCTTGATTTGAAGGGACATAGTCATTGATCAGTGCTGATGAGAAAGTTGATAAACCCTGGGCTGTCCTCTCTTGAGGGTTCAGATGTGGATGACAGATGCCAACGGGCAGTCTGCTCAGTGTGGGCACTCACTCTGCTGGGGTGCTCTGCAGGGCACTGTGCAGCCAGGGCCCTGTCTGGCTGGCTGCTGACTAGGGGAGGTGGCACCCTTCGTGGTTAAGTCTAGCATTCTTGAGCTTTGAGTTACTTCTCTGGCCATACCACTCTAAATGCACATGATCTGGTCTGAACTTTGAGTTCCCAAGGCCAGCAAATATAGGTGCCCTTTGAGAAGCCCAGGGTTTGGGGATCAGAGCTGATCGTGTGTCTGGGCCTGCTGGAATTTGGGGAAAGGGGCTCTCCAGAGCCCTGGGATTAGTCAAGGTTGAACTGTCCTGTTCACCCTAGCTCTTTAGAGTCAGCCAACTCTGTGAGGGAAAGCACTATTACTGAATGGCTTGAGGCAATTTTTGGAGTTTGGACCAGAATTCTACTCAGTGTAAACCCTTAGCACGTTGCTTAATCCAGGGGTCAGAGGCTGATCCTCCCACACTATTTGGTTTAGCCTGGATCTTAGAGTACTTTAAATTGAGAAAATTCACAGGCCAATTCGGGTTTCTGGCTTTCCTTAAGGAACTGGGAGCTGTAGCTGTGGGGCCCACTTTCCCACTGAGACTAGTGGGGAGAACCAGCCCTTCCTTGTTGGCCAGTTCTCCAGGGCCTGCTGTGGTTCCCTTGACCTCATTGGAATCTCCTGCCTGGCCTCTGGGAGCATTTGAGTTTGTGACCTTTTGTTTAACCTCTCTATGCCTCAGTTTGGGTTTTTTGTTTTGTTTTGTTTTTTCATCTTAAAAAAAAAAAGTGCACTGTGAAAACATGCTTAGGGGAAGAAGCCAGTTCACATTATATGATCCCATCTCTGAGATACCCGGAAAGGGCAAATCTATAGAGACAGAAAGCAGATTAGTGGTTGCTGGGGCAACAGGGAAGAGTTTGGGGAAATGAGGAGTGACAGATGAGGGGTACAGAGTTTTTCTAGAGGGTGGTTAAAAAGCCCTTAAATTGCTTGTGGTGATATTGCAGAACTTTGTAAATATACCTAAAACCACTGACTTGTAAACTTTAGAAGAATGAATTGATGGATTGTGAATTACAGCTCAGCTTTTTAAATAAGAATGTCAGTGGAGTATTATTACAATGTGAGGAAAGCACTCATAAGTGTTCACTATTACTGTCACCCAAGATCAGAACAGTCTTCCTGCTCCGTCTCTGACTCTTGTACCTCCTCCTGTCATGTCCAGCGCATGCTTGGTGTGTGTTTTGTAAGTTAAGTCTCAGACCTTTTCAACAGGCCTCTGGTCTGATCTCACTGTTCCTATTCAGTTATTCGGTGACACCGGAGTGACTGGAAGCCAAATTATTGCAGGATTCATCAAAGCAGATGGAGGTGATGTGTGCTCATATTCTCTTTGGGAAATCACGGTCTGGACAGGCCATCTGAATACATATGTCACATAGGAAGCATGTCTCCTGGAGAGCTGAGGCAAATCGCTGGACTTGCCTGGAAAACAAATAGGCAACTCCAAGTCCGAGCTGCAATTTTCACAACACAGGAATAAATGACAGCTCTGGGTTTATCTTTCTGTCCTCCCATGGGGCAGAAGAGCAGTGGGTGTTCAGTCAGCGTTTGTTGAATGAACACACGCCTGGTGGTTTATAGATCAGTTTGTTTCCCTGATTCTGACTTTGCCCTGACACTGTTACTTGAGCATGTGTGATGCAAGCTTATGATGTACATTATCTAATTTAATTCTCTCAAAACAATGTGCAGGGCCAGGGATTTAGCTCAGTGGTGTCTGCCTCGCAAGCGAAGGTCCTGAGTTGGATCCCTGGTACAAGAAAAAAAGTGTGAAGTCCTTGTGATTATTAATCCTTCCTTGGGGCTGTGGATGTCTCCTCTGAACCCATGGGAATCTGAGTGTGGTGGCCAAAACCTCTGCCACCCAGGACAGAAACTGGGATGTTTGAGCATCACCAAATGAAATGAGATTGGAGTTCAGTAAAATAATGAGTATAAAGTACCAGGCTCTCAGTGGTCATCTGGCCGGTGGTAGTGCTGATATCTGGGAGAGAGGCGGTGTAACGTAACCAGTAAGATTTCAGACACTGGGGTTGGGAAAACCTGGAGCTGATTTGTAGTAATGACTGAGAGCCTCCATTCACTCCTGTGATCAGAAGTATTGTAGAATGATTGATTTTAAGATTTTAAGTTTTATGACCTTGTGTATGCTTCTCCAGGCCTCCGTTTCCCCCAACTCTAAGCCACCTAGAATAGTACCTAAGTGGGGAGCTTATTTTAAGTTTTGTGTGGAAAGCATCTAGCACATTGCCTGTATATAGTAAAGGCTTAGCTATGGCGGCTCATTGCCGGCTGTCACAGTAGGCCAGCTCTAGAGATTCGTTCCAAAACCTGTCAAGTATGCACCTCATCTGTACTCCCCAAGTGCACGGGGAAATGCTTTGGGGAAGGCTAAGCACTGAACAGCAGGGCAAAATGTAGGGAGAAAACAGCATATCACCTGAGACCTTGGTTCTGCGCAGGAGAATTGCTATTGTAGCTGGGTGTGTTCACTGAGCAGCTGCAGTGGCTTCAGAAGATGTCAGGGAGAAACTGATACAGTGGAAAGGACATGGACTTCATAGATGTCAAGGGTTCGGACCTCTATGGCCCTAAGAAGGGGGCGTGGTCTCCGTAGACTGTTTCAGATCTGGAAGGCGAAGTTAATGACAGCTGCACAAAGACGTAGAGGAGGAGGACCCGACTCCTGAAATAGTCCTTAGAAAGTGGTCAGCCCCTGCAGCCTGTGACCGTCACTGAGCTGCCACAGAGCCCAAGAGACCCAGTGCGGGGCTGTGGCTGTGTAGTTCAGAGTGTGGCCCCTGGTTTTCTCTTGGTAGGCAGCAGTCAGGACCTGTCCTTGTGTCCTGCTCTTCCCATGACTCCTTCTCTCGAGCAGGGGCAGTCAGTGAGGTGGCCTTGTGACTTACACATGGTGTCAGGAGCTTGGTGCCAGCCTGCATTGGAGCTCGTGACTTCTGGGGAACCCATGTTTCTGTCATTCTGCCCATACCGCTGACTAGTCGCAAACAGGCTCCTAGCAACCCTGTGTGCATTTTGGAATTCCAAGAATGGTAGAAGAACATCTCGTTGAAAAAGGCTTTTCAGCTTTTTTATGGGAAAAGCAGGCACAGGCAGATTTGCCTCTTTGGTGAAGAGAACAGTAAAGCCCGAGACCTTTGTGTCAGAGAAGGGCCCTGGGGATTCATGGTCATGAGAGTTTCTAGGCCAGACATTTACTGCAAAATGAGTTCAGCTGCAGGCACCCCACCTGTGGCTCCCAAGCCGTAGATGAAAAGAGAGACAATGCAGCCTTTTGAAGAAAGACTAGGCCTGGAACTGGGGGTGCCTGAGGTTGAACTTCACTTACTCTGCTCCTCTTGTAGTTGCTTTTCTTCTCTCTGCACTTCCCCTGTGAAGTAGCGAGGCCACACTGCAGTCTGGTTCTCGGGGCACTTTCAGAGCACCCTGTGAGGAGTTAGAGCACACCTCTCCCCTCAGTGGGTCACACACATCCCAGCATGTGCATCCTTCCCCAGCCACCAGCTGCAGCTGTGATGAGTCAGGCTCTGCTCTGTGTGCATTTTGGAATCCAAGAACGGTTCCCTTGGCCCCTACTAACTTGACCAGTAAGACTAGGGACTTAGTCCTGTCCACATTCCATGCCAATTAGCCAAGCAGACTGTTGAGATTTGCAGACCCACTCCATGCCACCAGTGTGGCAGCACGGGCTTTGCCCATGTTTGCCCTACTGCTTGTGCCATCCTCCAGCTCTGCCAGCCTCCCAGATTTAGTCCTCTGGCAGGTATTACTGATCCCCACCTACTGCATGCACAGCACTAGATCAGGAGGCAGGGCTGGCGCTAGGGACACAGCGAAGTTTGGCACTGTCCTCAAGGACTTCATCGAGGAGTTGTGGAGACGGAAAGAATTTAACTGGTGACATGGGCCAGCACATTGGTCAGCACAGAATGAGGGATCACTGAGTGCTGGGTTCGGAGGAGAAGTGCTCACTTCATGGGAGAGTTGAGAAGAGCAGGGGGCAGCCTTTGTTGGACTTTGCAGGCTGAAAGGAGTGTAGGAGGGAATGGTGGGTTCCGGAAGGTGTGGACAGGAAGTCCGGATAGGGTAAGGTGAGGAAGGGCTCATGGGAAGACGGGTCTGGCTGGATAGAAGAGGATGCTGGGGACCCTGGCAGGCCGACTGGAGAGGTCTCCTGGCCCTGGTTAGATTACCCAGCATTTCAGCTAAGAAGGATGAGTTTGACTAATGGGACAGATTCTTCCTGCCTGGGCTCAGTGCTCTGTGCTGGTGATGTCAGTGAGAATATGTTCACATGGTTTCCCCTCCGGAGGAACCATTGTGTCTCTGATGCTTGTTGTCTCAGAGATAAAGAATATTCTACCCTTAATGCAAGGGTACAAACAGTAGGTACCTGGGGTGCCCGTCTCTATAGGACCTGTGCAGTTGCTTGCCTGGGGGTCAGAATGAAGCCCTGGTAGGATGCGAGTGGGGATCTCCCAGTTGGTGCCTAGCAAAAGAAGTTCCCCCCGACCCCGGCTTCCCATCTTCTGTCTTCAAGGCCCCACATACTTGTCACTCTTGACATCAGGGCCACACGCCTTCCACCCTGTGTTGCCTTCAGGGCTCCTTGAGGGCCCTTCAGGCCCACATCACCCCCACTGCAGATCACACCTTCGGAGGTGTACGTGCTTCCCCTGCTAGCCACCTTCTGTAGCTCCTCACTTCCACCAGCATACGATGCCAGTTCTTTGATTCATTCAGGGTCTCTTCCACCCTCGGCCCTGGCTCCTGCTGAACCACATGCTACCTCTCGTGCCTCTGAGCCTTTGCAGGCTCATCTAGAACAGCCCCAGAACAAACACCTACTTATCCCTCAGAACCCTTTCCAGTGCTCACCCTCATGAGACCACACTGCATTCCCTCCCAGCAGCCACCGGCCATACCGTTTCCTCCTGGTCTGGCCTCACCTCGTACTCTTCTCACTACATTTGCACCATAGTCCTAGAAGACTCGTTTCTCTTGAGAGCCCAAGGCCCAGGAGCGCATCGTGTGAGTAGCTATCAGTGTCGCCTCAGAGGAGTGTGTGCTTCCTCGTTGCACAATGAATGTTTGACAGGAGAGGAGCTAGTGCCAGGGACACTAGTGCTGCAGGGAGCCTGGCTGTCCTTTGGAATCCTGGCTGGTGCCTGTATGCTGTCCCTACTTCCTCTCTGGGTAGTGCTGTGCCTGGTACCGTGCAGAAGCAGGGCTTGGCTTCCTAGGAAAGCTGTCTGGACAGGAGTAGGAAGGCAGAGCTGCTCACAGTGAGCTGTCACTTGTCCCCATATCCCAGATTTTTTCAGGAACAAGGGCACTCGCCTTCTGGATCCTTGTGGAATTTAGGAAACTGTTTTTCAGCAAAGGTTTTTCATTAAAGGCATTTAAAACTTTAGCTCAAGAAACCAGTCATTCCAGTTCTCACACTGGATTCCCAAATTTGTTAGGCAATGTGAAATCCCAAGTTCACTGTCTTTAAAAAAAAAAAAAAAAAAAAA
>NW_022900944.1:37071133-37082435 GCF_012274545.1 Fukomys damarensis
AAAAAAAAAAAAAAAAAAAAAGATCCAGTCTGCATTGGCCGGGAATCGAACCCGGGCCTCCCGCGTGGCAGGCGAGAATTCTACCACTGAACCACCAATGCTCTGCATGTTGGAAGTTGTGTGTACCTCCCTTTATCCCCATTCCTGGGCCTCCTTGAATATATGTGGAGTCAAATTATGAAACCAGTCTCTGACACTGCCACATCAGCACAGCAGCAAGAACAGGAAGCAGAGCTCCAGAGCAGGAGGGAACAGGCGAGAAGCATAAGAGGGTATGTGTGCTTGAGGTTGATTTGCCTTCAGGCCTCGGAAATTGTAGCTCAAGTCTTCCTTCTCATTATGTAGCCACAGTGCTGAAACTTGGGGTGACTCTCCCTCTGATGTTTGGTCCTCCCATCTCATTCCACCTTCAGGTTTCACACCAACGTCTTGCTGGCCACCGGCCAAGGCTGATGGAAGTGAAGCAGGAATCCCCTTCCAGGTGGAGGCAGGAAGGCCAGGCTCCCACACATTCTCTGGAGAGCGCAGTGGCAGGAAAGTGTGGTCTCAGATTTCCAGGGGAGACTGGCTCCTCCTGCAAGATCTCTGTGAGGAGACTGACCAGGAAGGGACAAAAAAGCAACACTGCACTGCATTGGCCGGGAATCAAACCCGGGCCTCCCGCGTGGCAGGCGAGAATTCTACCACTGAACCACCAATGCTCCAGCTGTTCCCTGCAGCATCTGCAGGGCTCTCCTCACAGGGCTGTCCCTATAACCACCCAGACAGGATCACTGGGCTTCACCTGGCCAATCTGTCCAGTTTGGGAACCAGACAATTTTATGTGGATGCATCCTTCCCTTACATTGCTTCTTCAGGAGTTGGAGCCTGTAAATGGCATTCAGCTTCCAGCTGCAGGCCCTGGGTCATAGATAATGCTCAGCCCCTAAGATCAGAGAGAGAGGTACCTCACAGGCCACCTATGCAGCCCCTTCCTGAAGTACCCATCCCTACTCCGACATCACTAGCTCAGGACCCAGGCCTGTTTTGTCCCTTTCTGTGTGAACAGTGCCTGGCATATCATGGGTCCATACAATTTCTGGATTAAATCCTTAAGCCTTTGTCCAATCTGTCTTTGAGTAATCTCTTCGCTGGCGTGGTCACCGTCTCATAAGACAGCACGTGTATTTTCGAACAGCTCTGTTTGGAAGTTCCTGACACTGGGGGGCTGGGTATGTTGCTCAGTGGTAGAGCACTTACTTGCCTGGCGAGCACAAGGGTTCAGTCCCCAGCACCACAAAGAAAGTTTCTGACATGAACGTAGGACCACACAGGCACCTTTTGGACATGACCCTCCTTAAAATTCTTCAATATAAGTGAGGAAAAAAGGTCCCTTTGTACAACAGATGAGTAATATACCTCCCCTGACTAGATGCAGAGGGTAAGAGAGAGCCCAGGCAGTCACTTGGAAAAGTCCCCGGTCTGTAGGTGACCCTGCCTCTCCCATCTCACAAACACCCCCAGGCTTCCACCCCTCACTCCCTATACTAGAGATTGAACCAAGGCCTTCACACTGAGCTACATCCCCAATACTTGGTTATTTTGAGAGAGGGTTTTGCTAAGTTGCAAGTTGTGAGGCAGTCTTCCTGCCTCAGCCTCCCAGAGTGCTGCTATTACAGGTGTGCACCACCACACCTGGCACAAGCATTGTCAGGCTTCTTAAGGCATCGTTCCACGTACTGCTCAAAACCCATCAGGCTTCGTCATCACCGTGGTGGGAAATCCATTTTCCCTAATTGAATATGGCAGATTTAGCCCAGCCAGCCCATCCTAGTCCATTTCCCAGCGCTCTTCTGTCCTCTGGGTGCCAGACAGGGTTGGCTTGCCTTTGCTCACACAGTGACTTTGTCTCCTCCTCTGAGATCCACTCAAGTCCCACCCCAGCTACAGCTCCCCCCACTCAGGGATCTGGTGGGTTGTGCGCGCCATTATCCCGCACGAGGCTTCTAACTGCAGATTGGCCTTGGTGTCCATGAGTCTCTGAGAACAGCCGGGCTTCCCTCGGCCCCTCCATTGCCCGCCCTGGGAGGCAGCCCCAGGGTGGATGCACACACCCACCTGCTCCTCTTCCCTGTCTGTGTCACTGCTTCCGAGGTGCCATCTACCCTACCTCCCACTCATAATCTGTGAGCTACTGATGCTTTTCCAGCCATTCTAGAAATGATCTCCCATCTCTTTCCATGTCCCTAACTGCATTTCCGGCCCTCTTTACCATGGTAGGTGCAGTATACTGAAAAGTTTTCTTCCTCAGCTTCAGATTCCTACTGTCAAACCAGCTTGCTACCCAGCTCTCTAGACTGCTGCCAGTGGTAGCACAGGTCTGAGCTTGTCACTCCATTGCTGGGAAACTGCCGCTGTTTCCTCTTTGTCTCGTCTGCCACCTGGCACACACCAGACTCCTTGTGCTTCCCTAATTAGGCAACATCTTTTCAACACTCTGTGGGCCAGCTCTTCCCTGAGCCTGCGCTCCCCTGTGCTAGGGTGTAGAGGCTCATGTGTGGGGAATATGGTGACATTGGGAAGTGGGGCCTGTATGAGGTAGGGCCTAGTGAGAAGTCCTTAGGTCATCTGGGGTCACTGGTCGCTGTGTTCTCCTGTGCTCCCTTGGGAATTCTTGCTGGAGGTCTGTTACTCAGGCCTGAGCCCGGCCCTGTATGGAGATGCGACCACTTTCTCCCATACATCTTCCCACCTTTGCCACAGCCATGAGGTGACACAGCCATAAAAGGCCCTCACCAGAACTGAGTCAGTGCAGACTCACTGCCCTTCAGCCTCTGAAGTATAAGACAGATGAACCTCTTTTCTTCATAACTAGACTGCAGGTATTTTGTGATAGAAACAAAAAGCTGACTTGTACCCCTGGCAAATGCATTAATGTTTTTAAGATCTGACTCATGTGAGACCTTCCTGTTGGCTGTCCTTGACACCTGTAGAAAATCTAATGCCCATTCCTGCCTCTGTGGTGGCACGTATGCCACTTTGCTGCGATTACTTGTTTGTGTGTGGATCTTGCCCATTGGACTGATGTGTCCCCAGCTCCGTCCCTGGCACCGTCTCTGAAATAATGGTGCAGATGCAGAGGATTCCACAGATTCATGAATGTAAACTTGAGTAAGTGTACATGAAAGACACTTGATTGACTGACAGATGACGCATTGTAAGGTTGGTCCCCGTGAGACACTGCTCTCCATTCTCTCAGATTCCTATAAGAAGAGATAGTACCACAGTTCTTCATTCCATTGTACACCAAAGGAAACTGAGACCCAGAGCAAGGCAGCAGCCATGATGCAGCCAGCAGCAGAACTAAGGGGACCCGCCCGGGGAGGCCCAACTCCGTAATTCCTCTTTCTGAACAAGTCATCATCCTTCCTAGCACCCTCCCCACCTCCCCACTCTGGAGCAGAAGTCGCCTGGCTCCACCCATCCCACAGCCCCCTCTCTCCTCTCTCTCTAGGCTGGTGCGGGAGTTCGTGGCCCAGAACAACACCGTGCAAATCAAGCATGTGATCCAGACCCTGTCTCAGGAGTTTGCCCTGTCCCAGCACCCCCACAGCCGGAAAGGGGGCCTCATCGGCCTGGCCGCCTGCTCCATCGCACTGGGCAAGGTGGGCCTTCTGAGGGACAGACACGCCAGTGGCAGCCTTCACTCTGACCAAGACCCCTCAGAGCATTGCAGACCTGTATTTCATCACCACCCTTATCACACTTGAGACCCGCAGGGCTGGCTTTGTGGCCCCAGTCACAGCCCCTCTGCCAATTTGGGAACGGTCTTGAGCCCAGCCCACCCTCAGAGGTCCAGGCATCTCCAGGGCAGCCAGGATGCCACTGGCACTGCAGGCTGAGAGGCCTGGGTTGGCCAATTTCTGACCTGCTTTCTCCTCCTGCCCCGTCGCAGGACTCGGGACTTTACCTGAAGGAGCTGATCGAGCCGGTGCTGACGTGCTTCAATGACACGGACAGCAGGCTGCGCTACTATGCCTGCGAGGCCCTCTACAACATCGTCAAGGTGGCCCGGGGCGCCGTGCTGCCTCACTTCAACGTTCTCTTTGATGGACTGAGTAAGGTGACTGTCCTCCTCCTAGCTGAGATGAGCTCGGCCCACCCACCTCCCTTGACCTCTTGGGACCGTACGTGCTTGGGACCCTCTGTCCAGATTTAAGCAGAACAGATTAGCATGTGGCTGCAAGGAGTACATGTTGTTTGTTGAAACTATCACTTTTTTAGATGAGTTTGTTGGGGCCCAGGAGTTAGCTCAGTAGCAACACACCTGCCTCGGAAGAGCAAGGTCCTGAGTTCAATCCTCAGTACCGCAAAAAAAAAAAAAAAAAAAAAAAAAAAAAAGATGAGTTTGTATTGATATATGTTTTCATTTCTCAGTTAATTTATTTTTATTGCACCTTATAAAAGTATCAGTCTGCCACACATTGGAGGGAAAAAAAACTTGAGTCTGAGAAGCATTAACCCTCTGACAGATGGTGTCTTCTGTCCAAGCTGTATTTCCCCTGTGAGGAGGGAAGAATTCTAGCTCCCTGGTGCTCTAGAAAAAGTGGCACCTGTAAGGGCTTTGGAGTCCCCCCGCCACCCCAGGAGTGAGGGGGACCCAGTATCTTAAGGGGGTAATGCCAGGGGGAAGCAGCCCCCCGACCTGGTCACAGCAGGGCACAAAAATGCCCCCAGGCTCTCAGAACAGAATGGGGAGCCCCACTGACCTGGTTCCGAAGCCCAGCTCCGTTTTGCTCACCTCCTTCCCTTCCTTTCTCAGCCTCATTCATGAGAGGGGCCCCGTGGTGTTCTGAGCCACACTGCGGCCTTGGCTGTGGGTTTGCAGTAGCTTCCTTGGCTTGCCTTTGACAATGACCCTTGCCTTGTTGTTTCTCTCCTATTTCTGGGCCTCATAGTTGGCTGCTGACCCAGACCCCAATGTGAAAAGCGGATCTGAGCTCCTAGACCGCCTTTTAAAGGTATTTATACCCTGTTCCCACTTTTATTTTTAGAGTCTCTTCCTTCTGTCTGTACATCTTAGAGAGTCTGTCCTTGGGGGTATTCTTCCTAATTTAGTTTTTTAAATTTTGTGTAGTAAAGTTCACTGTCTGATGTGCATTTCTATGACACATGTATAGAGCTGTGCTGTCCCCACAGATGTCCCCACCCAGAGCAAAGAAGTTCACCTTGCACATTACCCTTCCCATGACAGTTCAGTCCAGACTGCAGGAGGACTGGTTTTGCCATCCACTTAGTTCTGTAGGCTTTGGCTCTTGCTCTCAGTCCATGCCTTGTGCTTATCCTTTGGCTTGAGACAGGATGGATTTTCCCGGGACCCATCCCACCTAGTTCAGGCTCTGCCATTTCCCTCCATGGTTTCCTGGCCCCTCTTTGAGCTGTCCCAGGGCCCGTAATTAGCAGGTTGGGCAGTCGTGCTCTCTGGCTGCCAGCAGCTCACATTCCTTTGATCCATAGGACATTGTGACTGAGAGCAACAAGTTCGACCTGGTGGGCTTCATCCCCTTGTTGCGGGAGAGAATTTACTCCAACAACCAGTATGCCCGGCAGTTTATCATCTCCTGGGTAAGGTCCTGCCCCTCCCTGGCTCCTCCAGCTACAGAGAGGCTCTGATGGAGTCACATCCTTGGCAGTTCTTTCCGCTGCATGAAGCCTCTCTGTTATCCTCTAATGGCTACTGGCTCCTGACAGCCTGAAACTTTATCTCGCTTTGCCCCTAAAGCCCTTCCTGTTTGTTCCTGAAGAATATGATTCTCTCCTTGTCCCACAAAACACCCAGACTGCCCTGTGAAGCCTCCAGTAGTCACACCTTTTCTAGCCCTGACTGCCCTTCCCCAAGCACCCGAATCCCTCTGGAGTCGAACTGCCATTCCCCTATACATGGAACAAAAATGATCACTGCCAGCACCCTCCCTGTGGACACCAGCAGTGCTGTCACACACCACCTGCACAAGGACCCTCCCTGCCCAGGTCCCAGGGGAGTGGTTAGGAGAGGATACGCTAGGCCCAGGCTAACCCTCTTACTGCTTTCCCTGAGTCAGATCCTGGTTCTGGAGTCCGTGCCAGACATTAACCTGCTGGATTACCTGCCGGAGATCCTCGATGGACTCTTCCAGATCCTGGGTGACAATGGCAAAGAGATTCGGAAAATGTGAGTAGAGGGAAAGACAGGCCACTGCCCCTGCTGGGAGCCCTGAGGGTGCACATGGACTCCACGCCCCACCAACAGCAGCAAAAAAACACGAAACACCGTTTTCTCCTGCTGCTGTGCTTCCTGCTTGAAGAGCTGAGTGCTCCTCGGCCCCCAGCCCTGCATAATGTCCATGGTCCAAGATGGCTGACCTAGAGCAGCAACAGGCACTGACTGGGGCCAGAAACAGCCCTATCTGACACGCACTGACTGGGGCCAGAAACAGCCCTATCTGACACAGACTGTTTCCCTCCTCCTTTTGTCACTGGTAGGTGCGAGGTGGTTCTTGGAGAATTCTTGAAAGAAATTAAGAAAAACCCTTCCAGTGTTAAGTTTGCTGAGATGGCCAACATCCTGGTGATCCACTGCCAGACCACAGGTGAGTGTGAAAGTCCCCATGGCTGCTGCCTCCCCTGTCACATCTTGGCTTTAGTGAAGGAGTAAGAGGGAGCCCTGGCGGGAGAGGTGTGACACTGGAGCCCAGAAGCAGTACAGCGGTGGGTGTTGGGGAGAGATGGGCACTCGGTTGACATGGAGGCCCTTTCCCTTGGGCTGAAAACTTCCTCACTACAAACTTGCCCTCAGTATTAAGAATTGGAATGAGGCCTGGAGGATAGTGTATCCATTAGCTTTTCTCAGCTATTAAGCCACAGTGAAATAAAATTACTTAAAAAACAGCCACTTGAGCCAGCCATGGTGACACATGCCTATAATCCCAGCACTCAGGAGGCTGAGGCAGGAGGATCACTGTGAGTTCGAGGCCAGCCTGGGCTACATAGTGAGTTCAAGGCCAGGCTGAACTACTTAGTGAGACCCTGTCTCACAAAAAAAAAAAAAAAAAAGAAAAAAAAGAAAAAAGCACCAAACAGCCACTTGTCATTGGCCATGGGTCTGCAAGTCAGCTGGGTGGTTTCGCTGCCCTAGGCCAAGCTGGGCCTTGTCCTGCACCTACCGTCAGCTGCAAGATGTAAATTTGGGTGATTTGGGCAGCTTCACTCAAGTCTAGTAGTTGGCTGCCTGTCAGCTTAGTAGTGAGGGGAGCTGGTCAAGGTCTCATCAACTAGGTGACTTAAGCAGGGTTCCAGGAGGGACAGGAAAAGTGGACAAGGTCTCTTGAGCCTTAGGCAGGAACCGGCACACCATTGCCGTCACTGCCTGCTGCTGGCCAGAGTACCAAGGCCAGTCCTGAATCAAGGGCAGGAAAATAGACCCCACTTCTTGATGAAAGGAGACGCAGAGGGCCCCAGATCCAGGGAGGGTAGAGGTGGGGCTCCTTTCACACACCAGCCCAGAATTGTCACTGCCTTCCAACCTGCTATGCAGATGGACTTCTGGAAGGCAGAGCACCCAGTGAGGGCTGATTGGTGAGGCCAGAAGCAGTGAAACCCCTGTGTTCCCTTGGTCCCCCAATCCCATCCTGCATGTGTGGTGGGAGGGAGCGCTCCCACTGTGCATGCCGACCCCTCAGGAGCCCTCCGATCCCCTTCCAGATGACCTGATCCAGCTGACAGCCATGTGCTGGATGCGGGAGTTCATCCAGCTGGCTGGCCGGGTGATGCTGCCCTATTCCTCTGGGATCCTGACTGCTGTCTTACCCTGCCTGGCCTATGACGACCGCAAGAAAAGTATCCTTCACTCAGGAGAGAACAGCAGGGCAGCCCCAAGGAAGGCGTGAAATGGCAGGACTCTGAGTGGGAGGAGGACTCCCTTAGGATCCATTGCTCCAGACAATTCTCTCGGGGACAGGTGGGGCCGAACATGGATGCAGAGTCAGGGATGCGGAGCTCATGCCGGCTGACCACGGTCCTCGCCTGGTCCTTGCAGGTGGGGAGCAGCCCTCCAGGGTGCCAGGTGCCACCCCTCTGAGCTCACAGTGCTGCACCTTGGATGGGGAGACCCAATTGTGGGGAAGGCCACCAGGAGGGGACCCTCGAAAAGAGTAGCAGGGAGACCACAGACTCAGGTTGGACTGACACCCCCTGACCAGGAAGTGGCCTCCGGTTTAGGGAGGACTCCTGCTCCTTACATCAGTGGACACAGGCATCAAGGAGGTGGCCAATGTGTGTAACCAGAGCCTGATGAAGCTGGTCACCCCTGAGGATGACGAGCCAGATGAGCTGAGGCCAGCGCTGCAGAGGCAGGCAGAACCCAACTCTGAGGGCTCCGTGACCAAGCAGGAGGGGTCGGCGAGTGGTGAGTAGACTTCTCCCACCCCTTCCCTACTCTAGCTTCCATCGGTGACCCAGTTTTGTGACTGAGAGGTCTCTGGTCAGCTTTAGGCTGCTGTCCGCCTGTGCAGAACCAGACCGGATTGATGCACACTGCTGCAGTCCTGAATGATACCAGAGTAAAGCCTAGAACCTGATCCAGGAGCCAAAGAACTGCTAGAGCCTTGTCTCCCCTGCTCTCTACTGGCCTCTTTGGAACATCTGAGCAAAATGTCAGGCTGTGGCCGCCTCCTGTGGGTTTGGCTGAGGGAACGAGCAGCATTCCTTCTGGGACCTGTCTTGGGTGTCAGGTTACAGCTGTGACATCACCACAGTGAGCCAGAGCTGCAAAACAGCTGGAGGCAGAGCAGTACACAGCTGGAGCATTGGTGGTTCAGTGGTAGAATTCTCGCCTGCCACGCGGGAGGCCCGGGTTCGATTCCCGGCCAATGCATCTTCTTTCCCATTTTAGTTAGTTTTTGTAAGCATTCTTTAAGCAGCTGCCTACTCAGGAGAATGTTACCCTAAACCAGGATATGTTCAGGCAGCTTGGCTCTGGATTTTACTGCCTCGTAAACAACATTTCAGCCGATGAAAAGCACACTTTATAGTAGTTCCCAGAGATGGCAGCAGCTAATTTGACAACCTCACATCAGCTCTCAGCCCTGCTGAGCTTGTAACTAATCACTAGGATTTCACCAAGATGAGAGTCCCGGCAAGCCAAGAGACAGAGATATAGCTAGTCAGTGAACACGCCCATCCCAGCTTCCCTCTGTGCCCCTGCTGGTCCACCTGGCTGCGACAGGAACCTCCTGCTTATTTAGCATCTTCTGGGCTCAAGTCTATTCTACACTCACACATACACACGTGCACAGACCCCAACCTCCAGTTTCTCCTTCCTTCCTCACTACAGGGCCTTCAGTCAGGGCAGCCCCTGTCCACCCGCTGCAGCCCATCTTGGCCCTGCCATTTGAGAGGATCCAGAGTACAGCCCCTTGTCCTGATTCTGAGTTAAGGCACCCACCTACCCAACCCACTCCATCACACTTCCTGATTGTCTCAGGTGCCACAGCAGAAATTCTGGGGCTCAAACAATATGCCTGTGGGTCCTGGCTCTGCTCACTTCATATCTGGTACCTTTGGACAGCTGCTTATCCTTTCCAAGGCTCAGGTTTCTTATTCATTAAGTAAGGTAACAATAGTAATACCTAGCCTTTTAGTGTGATTGAGAGTTTCAAACCAGATTTTTGCATGTGTGGCATGTGACACTCAATTATAGGTGCTTTAGTGTTGTTTTAATATGGGGATCCTGTATAGGGTTCTGTCCTGATAACACGTCATGACTTGAAAATATCCTAAGTCAAAAATGCATTTAATAGCTCTAACCTACCAAACATCAGGGCCTGGCCTGGCCTGGCCTGAGCTCTGCCTTGTCAGATCAGCTGGGGCATTAGATCCTCATAGGAACTTGAACCCTACTGTGAATAGGACATGGGAGAGATCTAGGCTGCAAGCTCCTTATGAAAATCTAATGCAAAAACTAAAACATTTAAATTTAAAAACAATCCTTTCTCTCCCTAGTTCATGGAAAAACTGTCTTCCATGAAATCAGACCCTGCTTTCAAGAAAGTTGGGAGCGCTTACCTAACACAGAGCCTATTTTATAGTAGTGTTGACATCTCATAAAACTTATTGAATGCTGTTCAGAAAGTAAAAAACAATGATTGGGTGGGTTTGCTTGTGTACCGTCATAAAGTTGAAAAGTGATTAAACTGAAGCATCTGTGGGTATTTACATAGTGAGGCACGCATCTGGGGCTTTTACTCTTGTTTCCTGTCATCAGCACAATCCAGGTACTAATGGGCCCGCAGTGGATTCCAAGTGAGGATTCATGGAGGGCTGGGGACAGAAGTTCACATGGCAAGTGAGGAGTGGGGCTATAAATAGGATTTCTGGTGCAAGGCTGTGACCTCCACGATGAGCATGTAATGAAACCCATCCATTTGCAAAGCTGAGAGTGGACAGGGTTGGGTTGATCAGCGCCTTGGATGGACACTGCAGTGCTGGTCAGTCAGACCCTTACAGGCCAGTTGCGGACCCTGCAAGGAGCTCAGGGGCAGACCCACAGACGAGTGATGGTGGTAACACTGGGCACGGTCACCATCGGTTATTTCCACCATGTTTGTCAAACCGCAAGCAATATGTATTGACTAGCTTCCTTTTAGCCAATACTGAGTAATTAGACATATTAATAAAATTGGTCTCTGGAACAGGAAGTTCAAATTTTTCTTTTGCTTTTGGGATGCACTTTATAATTGCATTATTTGTTCCAGATTAGCTTTCCTTATTAATGTGAAACACTTATCTTATATCATTATGTTAGGTAGATAATGCCATAATTCATTTAGCCAACCTCCCACTATAAATCATTTATCTGCTTCTAGCTTTATCTTAATCTCATAATCTCTGCTAAAAAGAAGTTTCTTACAGAAAAATCTTACATTCATAATTACTTCCTATGGGTAAATTCTTGAACTTTTAAGATTTTTGACACATTCTGTCAGGTGCCTTCCAACTCATTCAAATCAATTTCCAACCCAACAAGCTGGAAGTAGGTCTCCAAGGATAAACTGGGCTACAAAGGAGACAAACCAGATAGAGGAGCCCTGTGCCCAGGGACACAGCTCTCATAGGAAGCCTGGGGCAGGAGATAGGTGAAAATAGAGCAGACAAACCTTGCTACCCTCAGCCTTTCTACTGGGCAAGATAGGCAAGAAACAAGTTAAACAGCCTGGCAGATACATTTCTCAGCATATAGCAAGAGCCTTACATGTTTAAGAAAATCTTTCCTTAGGATATAATTAGA
>NW_022900944.1:37082797-37138262 GCF_012274545.1 Fukomys damarensis
TCTCTTTCTCCTTAGCTGATAAATGCTGTTGGAAACCCCAAGTAAAGAGGAAGCTAAGCCAGGCGTGGTGGCACACACCTATAATCCCAGCATTCTGGGAGGCAGAGGCAGAATGATTGCAAGTTCAGTCCAGCCTGGGCAAATTGGTGACCTAGCAAGACCCTGTCTCAAAATTTAAAACAATAAATAAATTAGAAAGGCTAGAGATACAGCTCAGTGCAGAGACCCTGGATTCAGTCTCCAGACTGGGGTCAGGGGGTGCTAAAGTGTTCAGGAGGGGAATCAGAGAAGCCATCAATGACAGGGTGACTTTTGAGCAAAGACTAGAGAAGGGATAGAGGCGGGTACCATGCATAGCAAATACTCCAGCAGGGGGAGCAGCCCTCGCAGAACCCTCAAGTAGAGGTGGGGAGCAGTGTCCTACTCAGTATGGGAGCGGCCGTGGTGCTGTGAGAGGGACCCAGCAGCCAGCTTGTGTGGCCCTGAACGAACTCTGGCTGCCTCAACAACACAGGGAGCTGTTGCAGGGTTTGAGTAGAGGAACCCGTGGGCAGCCACATGTCTTCATGGGCTCGCTCAGGCTACTGTGGAAAGTGCCCTGGTATTGAAAAAAATAATTAAATTAAAAACTAGTATAACAAAAATAAAAACTGTGAGAAAATGTCTGTAATCCATTTCTCTGTTAGAGATAACAATCAGCACAAGAAATCTCCCCTTTAAATCAGGTGGAGAAAATATGAAAGGCCGAGATAAGTCACCTGTTCTTTATATAACAGTTGCTTACATGGCTTTTAGGACGTGCCAGGAATCAAGTTAAACACCTCACAGGTGTCAGCTCACCTGCTATCATGACGTGTCCATGGTGCAGGCTGTCCTTACCCATCGTGCAGTGAAGAACAGGACACAGAGTGGCATGACCTGCCCAAGGTCACACAGCTAATCAGCAGGGGGGTCCCTGTTCACAGCGCCACATCATTACCCTGCTCTCCAAGGAGGAAATTAATACAAAAGGACAGAATATGATGTGCAGTGGGGCAGGGAAGCAGAGGAGAGAAGAGTAAAGCAAAGTTTCCTTTTTACTCATCAGGTTGGCCAACATGGGAGAGATTACTAATATCCCTGTGTGACTGCCTTCCGTTCTGGAAGTGCATACACATTGGTGGAATCTTCCTAAAGGGCAGCTTGGCAGGATCCGTGAAGACACAGCGTGTCTGATCCCTGCCCTTGGTAGCTCCGGTCTGCAGGGGGCCCTTGTGCAGAAGGAAGCACGGGAGAGACAGGACTGAGAGTGTCTGAACGAGTGCAGGCACTTTCCTGGCATCCTGTCCTGTCATCTGTGAATGTGTGGGTTTCTGTGAGACAAGACGCGGGGTAGCCTCCAGGAGTGTGGATCCCGCCTGCTGCATCAGTCTGTCCTGCCCGGGATCCCCGGCACTGCCTCCTCCCTCCTCTGGGTGCTGGCCTAGCAGGGGGACACCAGGCTGCGGGCACCAGTGCCTCCGCAGACCCAGCCCCTTGCCATCGTGCTGCACCCTTTGTACCTGTGCTCCATCCCCTCGGGGTCTAGAAGGACGGGCGGCAGTGTGGACCTGTTCTGTTTAATATAGAAGTAGGGGAAGAAGGACCGTGGTGCACTCCTGGAATGGCGCTCTTCGAAAACTTTATTTGTGTGGAATTTTTAGAATACATTTTATTTGTATAATTTAAAACTTTGAGGAGCCCAAGACTCACATTATTTGACTAACAATATAAATGAATCATACTTTTCATTTATAACTCATGGAATAAATATCCATACATCATGAGGCTATAATTCAGTGAATTAGTGAATGGCAGGAAAGGGACAGTTCTTCCTTACAGAAGAATTCCAGTTAATAAAAATAGAAGAGGAAACTAGAAAGTCAGCATTAGGCAGATGATACCACATTTGCTGTAGGCAGGTTCCACTGGTAGTTGCTATAGTCCATCAGTAAGGGGATGTTTGAGGGCAAAAGCGGGATTGCTTGTCTAATCTCAAGTACCTTCCCCAAGATAAAGAGAAAAGGCATCTCCCAGGGAGGAAACTCCGAGGCAGTCCATCAGTACATGATACAGTCAGCATCAGGATAAGCCCATAGTGGGATTCTCCCAAAGATGGCTCGCTGCATCTGCTCACAAGAAAACGTGAGACAAACCCAAGTGGAGAGACATCCTGCGAAGTAACTGACCAGTCCTTTGAAAGCGTCCAGGTCATGAAAGGCACAGAAAGTCTAAGCAGCTGCCATAGGTTGAAGGAGACTCAGGAGATGTGACTGCTCAATGCAGTGAGGGCTCTTGGAATCAAAAGGACAGGAGTGAAAAACTTTGTGACATCAAGTTAGGCGTGTAGTGGAGTTAGTGATACTATACCAGAGTTCCACTCTTGCTTTGACAATTGAACTATGGGAAAAAACACTGTTAACATTAGGGGCAGCTAATGTTAGGGGGAAGGGTCTACAGAGAATTCTTTATTATTTTTGCAGTTTTTCCATATATCTGAAATGTTAAATACAAAGATAGTTTATTTTAACTTAGGAAAATATCCAAGAATCTAGGTCAAGCTATGTAGATGGTATTAGTCTCACTGTATATTTGAGAAAATCGAGGGTTAAAAGGGCTTCATGGTGTGCTCTAAACCACACAGTTAATATGAGGAGTCTGGCATTTTTTTCCTGGTGCCACCTACCTTGGGTGAGATCCCCGTCAGAGTCCGGCTTGCTCCCTCTTCCTTTGTTAATGTGCTGTCAGAAGAGCTGCACCATCGCCAAGGTTGGGACTGATGCTGGAACAAGGTCCCTCTGGCAGCCTTTCAGACCCAGAATGTCTCGGATCTTTAGGAAACTTAATTAGATGCCAAAAGAAAAAGGTTGGAATTCCTTGAGTGGGAAATACACTATTGATGCCAGGTAGACCCTGTGCTGTCCAGGAGCAGGAAGGTAAATACAAGAGACAAACGATGAGTTGGCCACACGGAGAAAGACTCTCGTAGAAACATCACTACAATCAACTTTAGAACATTTTCAGTGCCCTCAGAAGAATCCCTTCCCCCATCTTCTCCAGCCCTGGGCCGCCTGTAATCCACTGTCTGTCTGTTTGGGACATTTCTCAGACATGGACTCATCTATGTTCTCTTTCGTGATTGGCTTCTTTCACTCAGCGCAGTGTTTCCGAGTTCGTGAATACTTCGTTCCTTTTTATTTCTGAGTATACTTCATGTATCAGTTCATCAGCGGGCAGACATTTGGGTTGTTCCACCATCGTTGTAGATGACACTGCAGGCTTCTGTGTGGATGTGTTCTCATTTCCCTTTAGTGCCTACCGAGGAGTGGAATTGCTAGTCCTATGATAGCCCTGTGTTTAACCTTCCAAGGAGCTGCCACACTGTTTTCCAACCCTTCTGTTCTCCTGTCAGCAGTATAAAGGGGTCCCTATTTCTCCACGTTCTCACCAACATTTGTTGTTGTTCTTCTTCTTCTCCTGCTCCCCCCACCTCCTTCTTCTGTTTGTCATCTTAGTGGTATGAAGTGGTAACATTCATTGGGAACTGTGAATTGATTTCCATTCCCTGCTGACTGAGGATGTGAGTATCTAAAAGTCACTTAACATCCGTTGCCCTTAGACCAGTAGTCCCTTCTGAAGTTTCCCAGCTGTGCTCAGCGCGCGATCCCCTCCTGCGAGGTCACTGTGCCTACACACATACAAGCTGTACTGTTCTGAAAGCTTCGGGGAACAATGAGCAGGCACTGGGTCCTTGGGGCTCCAGAGCCCTGTTGCTTTTCAAGAGCCTGAATCAAAGTGCTGAGAGCTTGAGAGGAGAGTCTGGAGGGTTTTTATGACTGGGACCTTGTTTATTCGAAAGACCAAACAGCCTTTCATGTCACCTGTTCCTCTTCCTCTCCCAGGAGGCCCAGATGGCTCATGTGACTCCAACTTCGGTAGCGGCATCAGTGTCTTCACTCCAGTCAGGTAAGTGGTTTGTTCCACCTGGAGGTGTTGATACAGAGTGATCTTTCCCGGGTGGAAGGAGACCACTGCAAAGAATGGAGGCGGATTGCCAAGGCCACTGTTTGGGGGCGTCCTCATACACACACAGGGTGCTCGAGAAGAGGATCGAAGGACTGGAAACCACTGGTCAGTAAATGCAGGCTTGAAAAGCCCAGTGTGCTTATAGTGACGACCGCAGGACTCTCGCATATGCCTTTGTCCCACACCTTGTGTTTGTCTGGGATAATGTGGGGCTGACAAGGGGCAGGCTGTCAGGGCAGTCCAAGCAGAGGCTGTCATTGAGTTTAGGGCTGTAGGCAGACTGTCCTCAGCTGCTCCCAGGGCAGCTGCTATCACAGCCTTCCACCAGGGGGCAGTGCAGGCCAAGCAGCGAGTGTTTCTTTCCTCTCTCTTCAAGCTTCCTCCTACAGGGCAATGAGTTCCCAGGAAGAGAGCTCATGGCCCTGTCTAAGTCTGAATCCCCAGGCCACAGGACTTAGCATTACAAATGGAAGCTGCAAAATCAGATCTAGGGTTTTGCAGCTGTTTCTGGTAGCCTGTTGTACATTTGTCACTGTAACCTGGGCTGTGGAAATTGTCACACTTCAAGGGAGCAATGGTGGGACGTAGCAGGCAGTGGAGGAGGAGACGGGATGTGACCAACAGATGAGCCAGCCCTGCCATCTGCTGTGGGCCATCCAGTGGCCTTGGTTCCTGTGCTCAGACAGGGAACCGCCCAGCAGGAGCCAGGTTTGAGTTCGTACGTGTCATTCAGGAGCCAGTGCTAAATTGGCCCCTTTTACAAGACAGAAAAAAAAAGAATAAATCATCTCTCACATGATCTAAGTCCCTGGCCATGCTGGATAGAACTGCCAGGTAGCCTGGGGCCACCACCTTCTTCCTCTAGTGCTGCTGAAGGGAGACTGAGCTTGGACAAGATGGCATCATCCAGGGGAAACAAAACCCACCTGCTATGGTCCAGGGGCGTTGGTGGCCCAGGGATGCCAGTTTGACTCATTTCCAGCCAGCCAGGGGCAGTAGCTAAGGGGAGACCAGTCGGGGGGCAGAAGACTTTTTTGTTTTGGGGTTTTTGGTATTTTTAAAACAGGGTCTTGCTGTGTAGTCCAAGCTGGCCTTGAACTCACCATGTAGCCTAGGCTGGCCTCGAATTTATGTCAGTCCTCCGGCCTCAGCCTTCCAAGGACTAGGATCACAGTCATGCACGCTTGGCTCAGAAGACATTCTTGCCTAGCAGTAAACTGCCAAAGACAGTGACAGTCCTGAGCCGCTTAATGGTCATTGGCCATGGGAGAGCGTGATGAAAGCCGCAGTCCCCTTTCACAAGATTCCTCACTTGGACTGCACCTCAGGGAGAAGTCACTGACTGAACTGAAGAGCATTACTCCCTCTCCTTCCTGTGCCCACTCTTCAGGAGTGCAGGGGGAAAAGCACCAGGCCTAGGCTGAGCCACCAGGTAAGGCACTGGAGAAGCAGGGAACAGCAGGGAAGGCCTGGGTAGATGGCAGAGGTGCCTCAGACTAGAGTGAGGTGAGGGCGGGGAGAGGACATCTCCTGACTGCCATGCTCGTAAACTGGGTGCATGGCTATGGAGCGTAGATGAGTTAAAATGTGAGGAGAGCCTGGAACAGTGCCTGGCACCCAGAGAGCACTTGATACAGCTTAGAGTTGCACTAATGATACAAGAACCTCCTTATCATCCATCCCCATGGTACAAATGAGGCAGACTAGAGAAACTAACTTACTGTTCAAAGCCACTCATCTAGTCAGTGACCAGGTTAGAACTCAGGCTGGGTCTGTCTGGCTCCAGATTCCCTGCCTTTAGCTTTATCAGTCACAGTTGGAGACTTCTAGACGTGTTATGTGTTGGCCTCCCTAACTCATTTGATAAGTGTCACCATGCGAATAGTCTTCCCTCTGGCACCCAGGCCTTGTGTGGGGTCATCAGTGACATGCAGTACAGTTCTGGGATGGATGGCTGATCTAAACAGAGAAGATGTAGAAATCATTTCCTCCCAAACCTCAGCGACTGCTGATTGAAAAAAGAATGCATATAATGATCTTGTATTAAAAAATGATCGTGTTATTCAGAAACAACTCTATTTTTAGATGTACCTCTCTTCTAATTTGATTAGTGATAGATATGAATACCGTAAAAGTTAGATATTACAGAAATAAAGTGCTGTCTCCCAACAAGAACCACTGGAATGTATTATTACTTATTGATAGGATCAGAAGCATTCAGTAAGCCTGTATTTTAATAGCCACAGCAGTGCCATGCACTTGGAAATTGTACTACTTATATATGCGTAAGATTCTCATTATGAGACGCTTTATGAGAAAATGCTCAGTGAAAATAGGAGTTTTGCAGACACCTTGAAATAACTCAGCAGTCCCTAAGAGTGACTCATCTAGACTTTTTGGGACCAAGGTAGAAACGTATTATAAACTACATGAGCGCCCTTCTGTTCTTGGTGAGTAAAGTTAGCCAGAGGAGCAGGTGCGACATGTGAGGCTCCAGCCCAGCAGAAGAGGGCCGAGCTCATCATGCCAGCTGCCCCCTCTAGGAAGGGCTGGGGTCCAGAGCCCCAGCTCCCCCTGAGGGTGCGTAGGACTCAGCAGCCAGCCCCACCCAGCAGGGTAGCTGGGGTCCAATACAGCTCTGATCCAGCCTTTCCCAGGCACTGAGATCAGTCTCCTTGGTGCCTGGGTGTGCACTTGCTTCCATGACCTTCATCTTCTGCTGGCTGATGGAAGAGACACAGGAGGCCGTCTCCAGCCAAGGGAATGTGCTCTCAGCACTTGGCCCCATGGCCTCGGACAGGCCTTACTCTCTCTGGACCCTGGTTTGCTCAGCTGTGCACGGGAGGATCGGGTTACATGAATTGTGAGATCCCTTTTACTTGGTGGCTGAGTCTGACACCTGCCTCACCAGCAGTTGGAAGACGCTCGTATCTAGGGAGGTTTGTTCTGATCAGCATTTGCTGCAGGGGAAGTCAGAGAATGTCATTGCACGCAATGCTGCTAGTTCACTTGCTGGCCCCTTGAAATCCGACCTTTCTTAGTGGCTATGACACAGCATCTAAAGGAGAACCCTCCATGACTGGCCAGAACATCTCCAGACTAGTGGAAGTGTAAGCTCAGCCTTCAGAAGCACCATCCAGTCTGGTGTCATGGGATGCAGAGAGTGTTCCCCATAGGCCAACATTAGGACTTCTCAGGTGGCCGCTTCTCCATACACAGACATGTGGCTACACCTCTGACAAGAAAATGCATTATGTGGCCAGGCATAGTGGTGCACAGCTATAATCCAAGTACTTGCAGGAAAATCACAAGTTCAAGCGCAACCCAGGCACCTTAGCAACATGGTAAAACTCATCTCAAATAAAAAGGGCTGGAGATACAGCTCATTGTGAAGACCCAAGGTTCAGTCCCTAGTACCAAGGAAGGAGGAAAATATGCTGGAAAGTGTGCAGAAACACCCTTCCACTGACTCCTGGGGCTTCCAGTTCTGCTGTCTGTGCCAGAAGATGGTTGGAGGTGATGCCGCCACGGACTGTCCTGAGCCCCCACACCTCCTAGAAGGCAGTGCCGTCTAGGACTGTGCCGGAGTCAGATTGTTCAGATCACATTGCAGGCACTGGTGCTTCATGACTATGACCTGGGACATAGGGGCAGCTGAGGGAATGATGTGAAGTTGGCAGGTAAAGCACTCAGCAGGGTGCTCGTGTGGTCATACTCAGTACTCTCACTGTCCCATGGTCAGAGGCCCAGGCTTAGCGCTGCCTTCTTCCCCTCCAGCAGGCACAGAGCACGACCCTGGCCAGGCCCTTGCAAGTCTAGGCCTCTCGGGGGCTGGATCGGCTGAGCCTTGGCAGTGATTTGCCAGGCTCGGGCCACTCACGACACCCTGAGCCCATGCGGCAGCCTAAGTGCCCTGTGACACCTGCTGCAGACCTCAGGGCACAGGTTTTAGGAGGGATGGGCCAGGGCGGGACGGTCTCCCCTCACCCTCCACCCATGTCATATAAGTCTCTGGGCTGCAGTGGGCATCTCCTCTGCCACTGAGACAGCTGCTCCAGGTTCTGTGGCCCAAGAGGAGCCGAGCCACGGGGAGCACACCAGAAGACCTCTGCAGGAGGCCCGCCGAGATGAGGAAAAGAGAGACCTGGAGAGGAAGGGCTGGCCATCAGCGGAAGGAGAGGGAGTGACTAGGAGATCGTGAGAGCCGATGGCCGATAAGGAAATGCTGAGGAAGTCCGGCCATGGGCGGCTGCTAAGCCCCTGCAGTGTAGCTGGTCTGAGGTGGAGCCTGCTGCAAGCAGAAAATCCACACTGGATTTGGAAGGTTAGGGTATCAGAATGTGAAATATCTCATTAGTATTCTTTATGTTCATTATATTGATCGCATGTCGAAGTGCTAATATTTTGGATATATTGGCACAATTAAAACATTAAAACTAATTCCGTTTGTTTCTTTTTCCTTTTCAATTTAAAACTAGAGAATGTAGAATCCCATCTGTGGCTTTTTCAATGTTTTTGTTGGACAATGAGCACAAGAGCAGGCGAAGGCTTGTGGGGGCCACGTCAGCCGCCTAGGCCTGTCTGCACTCTGCTTTCTGAGTGTTGTAGGCTGCCAAAGCATTTAGACATTTTGATGTCCTCAGAATACACCAGGATTTTCCAGCCACGTGACTCCTGGGGAAATCACAGTGCCTCCCACCTCCTTTCTGGGCTCTGTCACTGTCACACATGCCTAGATCTTCTGACCCCCTGAGGATGGACTTGCCCACTCTCTCCCCTAAACAGACACCGGGGGACCATCAAACCATATTAAATAGCAATTCCGCCTAGCAGTTACAGAGCTCAGAATCGTGCCCTGCAGGAATTCACATCACATGAGCTTCAGAGAGGCTGCGGGCAAATGAGGGCAGCACAGCCATCAAGTTGCTGATGCAAATGAATAATTGAGCAGCCTGGAAATGCCACGAGGGACCGTTTTATACTGGCGGGCAGTGGAACCAGCTGGCCTGTCCTCAGAACACAGCCTGCCCCCTCACCATTGTGTCACGCAGTGCCCGTGCTTTCGCCACCCGGAAAACCCCGTCTCAGCCAGAGAGCCATGGGCAGAGAGCTGACTCGGTGTCCCAGCGGCACCCAGCCTCTCCAGGATGCTTCACGTGGCTTTTCTCTGAGAGACCAGCAAGGCCCAAGTCCACAGGAGCCAGGACCTCCTGTGCCTCGTGGGAGCATCCACACATTCACAACAGTCTCCCTTTCTCATAGACAGAGTCTCTGTGGCCTCCTCTCTGACTCAGATGAAGGCATTTCTGTATTGGAGGCAACGCAAGGATTCTCTGCTAGGCCAAACCTCTGCCAAGTACATGTGTGGCGAGATGATAAGCCACAGTCCCTATCCTCACTAAAGAAACATTCCTTTTTGGCCTGGAGTGGCCTGTTCGATGTCCTGGGTCTTTGCAGGGTCCTCCTCCATACTGTCTAGACATGGTGGTTTTCTGTCTTCAGCAGAGGGTCTGACTTAATTCCCCAAAGATGCTAAACAGCCTTTTAGCCCGGACATCCGGCTGTCAGTTCCACGGCACTGCAAGCCAGGCTGGTGCTGGAAAAGGAGGGGAGTGAGCAGGAGCCCAGCAGGCCGGCCCCCCCTGCCACACATGGGTAGCATAGCTCCTACCAAACCACAGGCTCTGAACTCCTTTGAAGAGGGCAGATGGAGGAAGAGGAGAGAAGTGAGGCTTCTTTCGAGCTACCAGGCTGGGCTGGCGGAGACGGGATCTCGAGAGAACTGAGAGTGTCTGCTGCTGACTGCTTCCGCTGCACCCCAGAGCAGTGGAGCAGGGGCGTGTGGTCCTGAGCTCAGGCCCCAGGAAGCGCTGTGGTTGTCGTGGGGCTTTATCCAGCTGTCTCTCTGCTGTTCTTGCCCACAGCACTGACAGGGCCCCGGTGACCCTGAACCTTGATGGGATCGTGCAAGTGCTCAACTGCCATCTCAGTGACGTGACGATTGGAATGATGACCCGGATTGCAGTTCTGAAGTGGCTTTACCACCTCTACATCAAGACTCCCCGCAAGGTGAGCCCCAGGCCTAGCTGCTGAGGCAACCCCTTCAGGCCAGGCCTGCCCGTGCTTGTAGGGGCTCAAGTCATTACCATTCTGGAGGAACTTGGCAAGCAGAGGAGTAACGGATGCTGCAGGGTCTGTGGTATCTTCCAGGGGGGAGGTGGTCCCAGCAGACCCCCAGATGCTTCCCTAAGAGGGAGGGTCTCTCACCACTCACTGGCACCCCCTTCTCTGCCCTCCAGATGTTCCGGCATACAGACAGCCTCTTCCCCATCCTACTTCAGACCTTATCAGACGAATCTGATGAGGTAGGTCACCAGCGCCACCCTGCCTCATGGAGCTGACTGCCAGCCTCCCTGTTCCCCAGCTGGTGGGGCCTCATAGCAGAGATGTGCTTGCTTGGTTCCTGTTGTGTTGTTTTTCAACAGCAGACAAGTTGTATTTAGTGCTGTGGGCTTTGGGAGTGGGGACACTGTGGGCTGTTCTGGGGCACCTGGGAAAGGCTGTCGGGGAGTCTGCAGACCTACAGGAGTATACATCCTCCCTGGTAGTGTTGAGAGTTGGGGAGCATGGCTTTGGGGCGGGGTCTGGCCCTGCCTTGCTGCCCGGCTGGAGCCAGACACTCATGTCTGTGCCTCCATTTCCTTCTCTGTCCCATGGGGGAAGCAGCAGTACCTGCTATATGAGAACCAAATGACCATATGGAATGTCGAGTGCTGTGCTGCACACATCAGTCCACTTTGACCTCCAGCTGGGGTCACCAGGAGCTGCTAGTATGAAAGAAAGCGGCTGGCCCTGGTCGGGGGAGTAACCCTGAGAAGGCCAGTGAGCAGAGACTGGCCTGGGTAAAAGACAGAGCATCCCAGGGCCTCCTGTCGTCTGGGAGAAGGTCTCCTCCAGCACACACCACTTCCCCGCTCTGTTCTCCGCAGCATCTGCCCCAGAGCTGGGGCAGCATAGTTCTTTTGTGGTCCCCTGCCTCTGGCCAAGGGGCAGGTATTGTGGCTAGGCCCGCCCATTTCAAGCATGGCCACCCTCCTTGCATCCACTACGGCGCTCCCGCTGGGTACCGATTCTGCTAGTGACTGGCCCCTCTTGCCCCTCCCAAGCTCCAAGGCGTCGTATGCAGTGGGCAGAGCCTCGCGTCCATGTGTGGCATTGGGTGTGAATCGACAGACCTGCCCACGGTGCCGAGAGTGGACAGGGGGGAGGGCATTGCGCTCAGCTTCACAGGTTGAGGCAGCTGGGTCTTCCCTGGAGTGGTACCCAGCCTGTCCTGTAGCCTGGATTTGCTCTACCAAACTTGGGCTGAAGAGAGAAGCCGACAGGCAGGTAGCAGCTATAGATCCTCTGAGGTTCTCTGCATTTCCAGAAAATCCCCAAAGAGATGGCGTGTGAGTGCCCCAGCCTCTCCTGCCCGTCCACTGCCCCTTTCCTCCCCCCTACCACCCCCTGCATACCGGGCCCAGGTGGCTTCAGCCCAGTTCTGCCTGTGAGCTGGGAGTGACTCACCGCTTAGCCAGCCCTCTTTTCAGTGCAGAAAGGAAGAGGAGAGCTCTGCTGATTGGTGCCTTCCTAGGGCTTCGCTGGAAGCAAGCAGCTGAGTCTTCAGTCCTTTAAATTGAGTTGTTTAATCCCATCCAGCCTTCTTTGCTCGAAATTGGCTTTTGTCTACGTGTGCGTTTAGAGGGAGTGCGAGGAGATGCGGCCCATTAAACTGCTCTCTTCAGGTTTCGGCTGTGGAAACTCGATTTGCTGAAGTGCCAAATGTTGTCGGGGCTTTGGGGCGCATCTTGTGGGCCTCACGGGGGAAGGATTGAAGCTGTTTGCGGGGACAGTTGAAGGAGTGCTGTAACAGGAGGGAAGAGTCCCTCTTTCCCACCTCTAGAGGAGGGGTTTGGGGACCTTGATAATCATTGGTGCATCGTGATCCTGCCACATCCTGGTTCTCCGCCAGAGTCCCATTTCCAAATGTCCCTTTCCCATTATCTTTGACCCTGAGGAGGCACAGTGTACTTGGCAGTGAAAGAACAGCCACACACGAGGCAGTCTTCTTCTGCTAGAACTTCCTCTGTAGAAAGTGTTTTTGTTGGGTTATTCCAGGTATTTCCAAACACAGCTCTGATCTCAAATCGGACCTCAGTTGAGTCCAGAAACCGTGTTAGTCCTTCTTTTGTAGCAGCTAGAGAGCTGTTGTATGCGGGAGAGTTCTGTCATTTCCATCTTGCAGTTCAGAAAACTAAGACCTAGGAAGGGTAGGAGCCCTTCCACAGGAAGTATTAGAGCCCACACTTAAAGCCAGAGCTGTTGGACTTCAAAGCTGTCTTTCATTGCTTAACTACTGGGCCTGTGAGGCAGGGCACAACTAGCTGAGGAGATGAGGAGCTGGAGTTGAGTTGTCTTACCATCCCCATCCCCTCCTGATTTCTCCAGAATGTTCTTCTCTGGCCCTTCGTTCAGGCTCCGTAAGTTCTTGAGGAGAATTCTCAACTTGGTGTGGTGATGTGTGTGTGTGCATTCAACCCTCAGATCCTTGGTCCACTCTTCTTACTGATCTGTAGACACTCTTTGTGTATTTGGGACATTCCGCCTGTCATCTCCATTGAAAATGTCCTTCTTTCTCCCAGTACAGTTGTGCCAACCCCACACACTCCTCCCTCACGCTGAGAGCCACAGGCCTCAGGGGACAGTGAGCACACAGACTTTAATGATGCACGAGCTGGGTACAGGGAAGGTGGACTGTGAGACCTCATTCTGCCCCCCCACTGTGTTCCGCAGCCCCGCTGGCATGTGGCCTCGCTGGCCGGCCTCGTCTTCTGTTGTTCAGTGACAGCTCAGTGGACCACACCTTTCTGGCATCCTCCGTTGTCTCTGCTTTTGTTACTCAGGCTAAGTGGCTGTTTCCTCAGTATCGCCCGCTCCTTGTAGACATTATCTGAAAATCCCTTTTATCAAAGGCATTTGCAGGTGTCAAATTAAAATTCTTGGCACTGAAATAGAAATCTTCTCATTAGCTAGAGATCCAGTTGCTTGTTGTTTAAGAGAAACTGTGACCCTGATTTCCCAGCATGGAGTGTGGAGCACATGCTCAGTGCTTCCTGCTGGACCCATTCATGGAAGGGGGGACCTGCTGCATCCCCTGCCCAGAAGATGCCACTTGTGAGCTGCCTCTAAGCCAGGCAGCTGCCAGCTGACTGAGAGAGCATGTCCTGAAGGTGGCTGTGCACAAGCAGAGAGCACCGCAGGATAGGGGTCCTCTCCACGTTCCTTCCTGATGCTGGATTGGCCCAGGAGAGGCTGCACATGATCCCTCATTCCTAAGCACATCTGCCTCCCAACCTGCATTTAAAACACTCGTAGGGATCCGTCTCCGAAGACACCCAGAAGGACATCTGTCCCCAAAGAGCAAATATAGGTGCCCTAAACAATGGCTGCAGACCCAGGTCTGAATCCTGGTCCTGGCCCTTCCTTCCCAGGAATCTCAGTGAGGAGTTAACTTCTCTGGACCCATGAAATGGGTCTAATGTGGTCTTCCTATGCCTTCTAGACTATGTTCACAGAGAAAGTATACAGCACCCACCAAGCCTGCCCACCACAGCCACCTGTCCGTCCTCACAATTTACCTGTGAGGATATTGGCCCTTTTCTAAGGTTGAACTACCCTTCCCAGGAGTGAGGCTGGTCCCGATAAGTCATCTTGTCCTTCAGTAAAGCCTCGGGGTCTTTTGTTTTAGATCTTATCCACTCAGTGTGAAGGTCACTCTTGGCAGTTTGTATTTTTATGTCAACTTATAGTAGCACCCCTTTCTTGTAATGTTCTCTCCCTGTGTGGCCATGTGGCCTGGTGGCTAAGAGCATGGGCTTCGGGGTTGTGTAGGCCAGGCTTCGCTGTGCCACTTAACAGCTGACCTACCTTAACCAATGACCTAACCTCCCTGAGCCTCCGTTTCCCGTCCATAAAGAGAAGACAAAGAAGGAGCCTCTCTCCCGGGTCTGTTAGAATCCGGAGCAGATGAGATGGTGAGCATCGGGGTCCCGCGCAGCACCTGGTCCCAGTGACCCCGTGTAGGCAGGAGCCCCTCCACTGCTGGTCATTTCTGTAGCAGGGCTCAGAGACTCATATGATCAGCAGAATGGGCGCTATGTCTGCCCAAAGCCCTCCTGCCTCAGCTTCAGCAACCCAGATCAGAACAGAGGATGCTCCCTGTCCTCTGTTTCCTGCCCGTCTTGAAGCCTGAGGAACAGGACAGAGAAGGTTGGGGGTTCCGCATTCCATGTCATAGAAAGCCAGGGACAGAGTGGACAGCTGGACCAGTGTCCCTCTGGGTCGTCCCTAGGAGCCCTAGGTTGGCACTGCCCAGAGCAGGAGTGAGGTGGCCTTCAGTGCCAGCCTCGCTCACAGAACGGGAGCCTCGCCGTCAGCATGTTCCCCAGCGTCTTTCCAGCGCTCCCCGGCTCACAGCAGGCAGGGCCCCAGCTGGCCACCCTGGGTCCAGGGAGAGGAGGAGAAAGGGCATCTCGGCAGAGACTGCAGCAAAGCCTCCCTCCACAGCCTTGCTCAGAAGCAAAACCTCCGGGGTCGGGCAGGCCTGCCGGGCCCAGTCATTGCTGTGGTGACCTCACAGTGGGGTCCCCAGAGGCAGCCCCACATCTCCTCTGGATCTCCAAGCCGGTGTTTTAATGCTTTAGAGAAGAGATTCTCAACCCAGGAGGAGCCCCATCTTCCTCCCTCCCTTACCTTCAAAGTCACCATGAAAAGAAATTGCTGATGGGAGTTTATGGCTGATGGGACTGGTGCAGAAGCAGCAGAAAATGTGGAAGGCAGGATTCTGGCTGCATTATTCACAGCTGTGGTCATTCGTAGCACAAAATCCCTCACTGTGTGAAGAACGAGGGCCAGTTGCACACCCCATGTGGCACCGACCACGACCTAGGAGTAAAGGGACAGTGGGGTGTGAATCTAAGGAGTGACTTAAGGGCATTTTAAGAAGGTGCTTAAAGTACCGAAGGGTTCACTGAGCTACCCCAGTCCAAGTCAGACACTGCCTTCCCTGTCCTGAGCCGAGTGGGCCGCTCCAGCCTTGGCCAGGTTCTGAGGGAAATGGAATTGGACATCTAGGGTCAAGCCTCCGCCTGTCCTCCAGTCTCCCTCTCTCCTGGCCTTTGGGCCTCTCACCAGCAGGACGGGTCACGCGGGAATGACCCTGCTGTGCCCTGGACTGTATGTGAGGGATGCTTTGCCTGGGGAAAGGGGAGCGGTTTTCATCTGTTTTCATGGTCCACAGCTCAGGAGAAATGGAACGGAAAAACTGAAGAGGTCCTCGGCTCTCTGGGGAGAGGCTTACCAGGCCAAGGCTCATCGGAGAGATGGAAGGAGTAGCTGGGCTGTGCTGTGGCAGCCTCACTGGCCCAGAGCCCAGGGCGCTGAGCAGGTGTGAGGTGAGGGTGCCCCAGGCTTCCTGTCTCGGGGCAGGGGCGGCCCTGTTGTCCCATTGTGTCCCTTTTCCTTCTCACCCTCACCCACCGTCTACCTCGGCTTCCCCTTTCCCAAGGAGTCCTGTGACTTT
This sequence comes from Fukomys damarensis, assembly GCF_012274545.1. NCBI lineage: Eukaryota > Metazoa > Chordata > Mammalia > Rodentia > Bathyergidae > Fukomys > Fukomys damarensis. The sequence continues at coordinate 37,098,465 of NW_022900944.1, forward strand.
TGTCTGCTGAGTCAGGGCCCTGGGCTCTAGGGCTCAACTTCCTGCTCTTAAAGGACTCATTTAGTGATAAGACTTTGGCGTGGAGTCTCCCCCAGGGGAAAGGCCCAGCTCCAAGAGCATGATGTGAGAAAAGTTAACAGAAGACTTGGTCCCCATCATTTCCCAGGTAACTGGGGCTGCTCCCTCCTGTCCCCAGAGGGAAGGCCTTCTATTGGAGGTTGGCCCACCATCGCTGTCTGCCCTAGAAATGAGGGCTTTGCTTATTAGAGGCCCCTTCAGCTGAGCGGGTTTGGGAAGCTGATGATGGCCCTGCTCATGTTCCCAGCGCCAGCTTCCAGTGTGTCTGCAGCACATACTCAACTTCACAGATGCATACACTGTTCACATTGTGTCTGTCATCTTGACAGACCTGCCAGGTGGTCCTAGAATGGATTCAGTTGTCCCAGTTTGACTTACGATCAGGTTTAGGTGTGAGGAGGATGACTTTCCCAGGGTCACACTGCCAAGAGCCGGAATTAGGTATCGGTTATATCTGATTCCAAAGCATCTAAAACCCTGCAGAGCTCTCCCTCTTCTGTAGAGGTGACACTGTGTCACCCATGTCCAGCCCCTCATTGCACTCACGGTGTTTTGTACTTGACCGCCCTTCAGTTCTGGGTGTACCTTCTCCAAGCACTGACTTTGACCTTGTTCCCCTGCCCTTTCCCAGGCCCTCTAAGCTGCCCCTGGCTCTGATGGGGCAGGGAGGTGCAGCTCCCCTCCAGGGCTGAGGCCACAAGCTTTCTCCATCTCCTCCAGAAGGTCTGGGGCCATCATTTGGGAAGGTGGCAAGAGAGAGGGAGGCCTCTTGTCCTGTGCCTTCCAGTTCTCCATGAAGCCAGGCAAGTTGCTTGATGCCTGCCTCCCCTCCATTATTTTCCCTGAGATGCTGGGCTTGGACTGGATTGTCTTTGGTCCCTTCCAGCTCCTAGTTTGTGTGGTCCTGACTCCACTCCCTGGAATACTAATGTTGCCTGCTCAAAAGTGGCCAGTCTTCCCTAAGAATGGGACTTGTTTTCCTTCTCAGTTCCTTGCCTCTGTTTTTTATTTCACTCCAGTTTTCATTCTGTCCACTTTCCAAAACAATCTAAAACACCCCCTCCATGCCTGCCTCAATTCCACAGATCTCTTTAAAATCATATTCCAGTAAGGTAGACTCTTCACCCAGAAAACTGAGCAATAGCATGTCAGTAGCCAAGATCTTGATTCTTTTGCCCAGGGACACCCAGCATGGGGAGATGAGCAGGGCCTGCCCAGATAGCCCAGGGCCTCCCGCTGCAGCCCCAGGGCGCTGGACACTGCTGTCCTCAGCCCTCCTGAAACTGGTCCTGCAGCTTCACACTGGGGCTTCAGAGATACAGTGAAGGGGAGACACCACCAGCCCGCAAGAGAAAGATGGTGGACACTGGTCACAGTCCCTACACTTTCTCTCAGGACAGCTAAGCCCCCAAGCCCAAGCTCTCAGCGGCTGTACCCCATGGCTGGGCAGGGGTACTGGTGGCCCTGCTAGGGAGGCCTCAGGGCTTCAGGAAATCAATGCCCAGGGAAGAGAAGGGGAGAGCACAGTAACACACCCAGAACTGTGCCTGCTGAGAGGGCCTCTGCTCCCTGTCATTCTTCCATCCCTCACTTTTCTCTCAGTCTCCCCTTCAGCCACCCTGAAGTAGAGAAGGAGCCATAACAACTGGAGTCAGCCTGTTGGCACCCACTCCAGAAAGACGGTCTGTGTACCAGGATCGTTTCTGTATTTCTGTCTCCTTCCTCCTTCCGCAGAGCACAGGTGCAAGTGGAGACCAGAGCTGGGCACAGTAACTGGAGTGAGCAGAGTGGGACCTGGGCTGCTGCCTGGCTTCTGATAAAGGAAGAGGTTGGGCTGAGGAGGGTGTGGAAAGGGAAGCTTGCTTTCCCAGAGGTAGGACCGGGGCAGCAGGAGGAATTCCAACACAGGGAACCCGTCAGGTCAGCCTCCCCCTGGGACAGGGACGGGGCTCTCTGAGCCAAGCTGGACACACTACCTGGCCCCACAGCCCATCCTTCCTTGAACTTGGGAAGTGATTTCACTCAGATCAGACACTAACACCCAGCTCTGCAGCCCCAATCATCCAAACCAGGGCTGCCACCAAGACCCTCAGGAGCTTTGAAAAGCCTGCAGCTGGGGCCTCACCCCAGACCTCAGCTGTACCCTCAAGCCAGGCCTGGTTGCCTGGGCAGTGACCTTTTACACAAACACCCAGGAGATTTTGGTGCACATCTCTGGTTGAGAGCCGTGGCTAAGGCCTGGCACAAGACCAGTTTGGAGACTACAGGCTGGACTCCGGTCTCAGCCCCGATGCCTTGTCCTCATACCTTAAGCGTAGTGACCAAGCCATGGCCCCTGTGTCCACCCCACACCCCATGCACTGCTCCTGGCATCTTCAAAAGTCACAATTTCTTCCAAGTTGTATGTTGGTTTTTCCTCTGGCCCTAGAAACAACCAAAGCTGAAGCGACTGATGTTTGACAGTCACTAACCCTGTCGGCACCTCACAGGGCATAAAGGCCAAGCAGGGTGAGGTGAGGGAGCAGTGTGAGTGAGGACAGGGACCAGGCCCTGACACCAATAAAAAGAGCTACCGTTACACAGTTGGTCTAACCCAAGCCTGTGTCTGGCACCCTAGGAGTGTGAACTTCCTCCACCTGTACAGCACTGCTCGCAGAGGTGCCTTGTGGCTTCCCCCATTTTACCCAAGAGGTAACTGAGACCCAGAGAAGTTAAGGAATTTGGTCAAGATCTCCACTTAAGTGCACACTGCGCATTTGTGCTCTCTCTCTCTCTCTCTCTCTCTCTCTCTCTCTCTCTCTCTGTCTCACACACACACACACACACACACACACACTGTTCCTCCTGCATATCAGGGCTGGGGCAGGACTCCCCTATCCTTATACCAACCCAAGCCTGTCCACTCAGACCCTCTCCTAGCCCTTATTACCCTTAGGGCAGCACCTTAGCCGTGGGCTATAAGAGGACAGTGTCGAGGATGAGCAGCAGACAGGCAGCTGGGCTGAGTAAAGAGCCTGCTTTCTTGGGGCAGCTGGTGTGAAGCTTACAGGTCCACTTGGACTCAGCAGCACCCTGAAGGTCAGCGGGAGCCCCCTCTCCTGGCTTTTCACCCAGTAACTGAACTCCAAGGCATGTGTGTGCACTGTTTTCCAGCAGCAGAGTTCCCTGCCCAGCTGGAGGGAGGAGCCCAGAGTGTACCCTCGTGGTCAGGAGAGCACAGAATGGTACAGATAAGCAGTAGCTGGAAAGAGACCCTAGGAGGTGAGCAAGAAGGGGATCAGAGATCTGCTCTCTAAGTCACGCTACTCCAGTCTGGCCTTTCTTATGTATCCCAAGTAGGGGTGCAGGGCTGGGGATTTGGCTCAGTGGTTCTGCTGCCCGCCTTGCAAGCACAAGGGCCCAAGTTCAATCCCCAGTACCAAAAAAAAAAAAAAAAACCCAAGTTGGGATACAGAACCCATACTGTGCTACACTGTTCATCAGTGAAACTGAAATGTAAGCATTAGGTACTGGTTCTTTGCTTGGAAAACACAATACTAGGTACCTACAGACAGCTGCAAGGTCTACTTGGAAAGAAAGCTTTCCTGATCTCAAGAGCTTATGTTCAAAATCAGGTCACACTGAGAAAAAAAAGGAAAAATAATAATAATAAAAATAAACATATGGATTTTTAAAATACGGTCATGTTTTAATTTTTTAAATGTATTACAGTGGAAGACCCTTTGCCATGAATCCCCTTTAGAATACTTGAGCACAGGTATCCCTTCATTCTTTCTACTTTAGTCTAGAGTGTCTCTAGTTCTGTTGTCATGGCTGCTTCAGTGTCCTGAAGAGACTCAAAACATTTACTTTTCATAATCATTTGACTTCGGGGTGGTGCCACATCTGGCTTTTCTGCTGGATGCCGCTCAGCAGCAGCATTTACTGTATTCTTTATGACATCTCATGAAGACCCTCACGAAAGAAGTCTTCCAGAACTGCTTCAGAAAGAGGAGGAACGGTGGGATGAGTGTTCAAAGCAAAGGAAGTGTTCTGAAGGGGATTCGTGGTAGCACGCCTTTTACTGTAATAAATATTTTTGTTTAAGCATTCACTAGACGTTTTGATCACCCCTTGGAAAATGTGTATGTATATATGTATGTGTGTATAGATAGAAGGAAAAAGAGAGAGCGATTTTTGCATTTACCATGACACAAAAAGTTTGTAATCCACAAAAACGTTTTCTGAATAGGAAATAAAATAGGACTAGGTCTAAGCAGTCATCCTCTTCCACCCCTAAGTGGATGTTCTTTTAGGCAGCACTCACCTTCCTCGTTTCAGAAGGCACAGGGTAGACCTGGCCCAATGGCTGTTTTCTCTGGCTCATGTTTACTCTCAGAGCAGAGGCCTCTGGCCTCAGTGCCAGCTGGTGTATGTACCTTTTCTACTACTCTTGGTAACTGAAGGCCCCTATGGCCTTCAGCCTGACTTTCTAGAGTAGGTTTTCTAGCTGGTTCTTCCCAGCCCTGGGGAAGCAGGAGCCACTTGCCTGCAGTTAATGACTGAGGAGGCCTGGCTACTGAGCTGTACCCTCAGGAAGGCAGGAGTCAGGCTTCCGTGCAGGAGGAAGCAGAAGGCTCGGGCTGTTACATGGTACCTGGCCTTGGTGCCCTGTGACCAGATCTCTCCAAGAGGTGTCAGATAGCCCCTGGCAGTGCCTGCACAGGCCAGACTGAATCGTCCAGGGCCTGGGACTGCAATCCATCTCTCCAGCCTTGTGTCTCTCAGGAACATTCTTGCAGGCTCTTCCTAGCCAGGACTGGAGAGGGCCCAGCTTGAGCCTTTGCTGTCAGCATAGGAAGAGTTCCCTCTGAGGAGGGAGCTCGTGGACATCTAGGGCCTCATCAGCCAACAGACCCGAAGCTTCCTGAATATTCCCTAAAGCCATGTCGGTGCACAGAATTTGGAAGCTTCTTCATGCATTTCCTGCCTGACACTGCAGGCCAACATCTGCTGAATGCCTCTCCGGGAACTTTGGTGTCGAAGAGTCTTGGAGGACAAGGAGAGTGGGCTCCCCAGCCTGGAGATAATGGCAAAGCTAATCTCTGGTCTCCACCTGTGTGCAGAAGAGAGAAGGGCAGGGACCCTTCAGCCCCAAGTGGGTTTTCAGGGCTGGGCTGCTAACAGGTGTTGCAACAGTGAAGGCCAGTGGACCAGTGAAATGACACTGTCCCAGAGAGCTGTCCTTGACTACGGCAGTACAGGAAGGTGATAAGCCAGCAGTGGCTCCAGGCAGATGTTGACAGCTTCCCACACAGAAAAAGCCTCTTTGCTGCCCAACCCGTAGAGGATAAAAGTCCCCCTCCCTTGCCCCTGAGGCCTCCCATCAGAGCTGCTTTGGCAGAGGCTTCCTATATCCAGTTGCCCCTGACTTTGACCCTTGCACTCTAGTGAGGAATCAAGGCCAGCCCGTTCCATTCCAGAACCCAAGACCAGCTGATGCTCCCTCCCCACTGCCATGGTAACGGCAGGCACTCCTGCTCCTGCAGAATATTGCTTTCTTATAACCTCCCTCCCTCCCTTTCCCCCTTCTTTCTCTCACACAAAAAGAAAGCACAAGTGTTTTATATTCATTTTGCAAAAACACTGTGTAGTGCATACTAATTGGTGTGGCTTCCTCCTGCTTTCTTTGTGCTATTCCCCATCCTCAGAGCCAAGACTCCAGGCCAGCCACAGGCATGGGCCCAGCCAGTCTGCTCACTGGAAGAACTGGATCTGTTTTTCTGGTGACCGAAGCGGGACTGGCTGCGGCTTATCTGTAGCCCTGGGGCCTTTCCTCCAGGCCTTGAGCAGGGTGTTCAGTAAGCAAGGCCACTGATCACCTGGCCCTCGTTCCGGAGCTTCCTACCCACACTCCAGGGACTGCAGGGTCTCCAGGCAGGTGAAACACCAAAGCCCTGGCCTGGGTACGGAGACTCGAGGCCAGGGCCAACCGGAAGGGTGGCTCCCTGAGGTCTCCTGCTCATCTCAGAACCCTCATTGATGAGTACTTCCTTTTACCCAGGCCTCTCCTCCTTCCCAAAGGCTAGGTCTGTATTTCAGTTGTTGCTTCAGAGTTTCGAGGTCTGAGTGGGGTTTACATGTCAAAAGGAGATGGTCACCTCATACTCCCGAAGTGGCTGTCCACCGTAGGCCATTCTCTTTCCTCCATTCAGGCAGCGCCTTTCTTTCCTTGCCTCTAGGAGATTAGAGGAGATGGTGACATTGTTCCAGCTCCTGCTTTACTTTTACTTAAGGAACAGGAAAGGTGCCGTGTGGGCACATGTGCATGCGCACACAAGTACATGTGGTGTGGCCCCCTGCAGGGCTGTGGACTTTTTGTCAAGCTCCTGGGACTAGAGACAAATCTTTTGATATGGAAGCACAAGAGGCATGTCTGGGATTACCAAAGGGACCTGTAGGCAACATTTCCGGCTTTAATTGTGCAATTGAAGTGTAATTTGCATTCATCTGCCATTTAGTGTTAAACTTTCTAAAATAAGAGAATTCCAGATGTAAAATATGCAGTTTGCTGGCAGCCCTCTGCAGTGGGATGGAGGCGGTAACACAGAAGGGGCTGTGCACATTGTCTCCGGAAGCCTTGATGTGGGCACTGTTGTCCCTGTCCCTTCGCCAAGCCAGGACCACTGAACAGCTTGGCTGTGGGACCAGAGATCTTGTAATAGAAGTGCTAAACCAGCCTTTCTTTGTGACTGCTTTTTTGCTTGTACATAAAGTACAGTCATCTCTTAGTACCCACAGGGAATTGGCCCCACCACCCCCAAGGGCTAAGCGAAGATGTTCAAATCCTTTATATAAAATGGTATCGTTTTTGCATATAACCTGCACACATCATCCTGTATACTTCAAACTGTCTCTGGATTTCTTATCACAGCTAATACAATGTAAATGTTATGTAAATAGTTGTACTATATTGTTTGGGGAATAATGACAAGGAAAAAAAACAACACGCTTTTTTATTACCCCTCTGATATTTCCAATCCAGAGTCTGTTGAATCCTCAGACGCGGAGGGCCTGTAATCTGTGTCTCCTGTAATCTTCAAGACAGCCTTGCAAGATCAAACTTTCATTTGCACATCTGGGGAAACAGACTCCCTTAGCTACTAAACAAAATTCCAGTCTGCTTTGTCTGGGTCATAAGCTCGAGATGGTCTGTGTACCCCAGCTTCCTCTCCAGCCTCACTTCCCACTCTGGAGCTGGACCACGAGGCCAGTTTCCTGGCTACCACACGGTTCCTGCGTCCACGACAGGTTTATGCTAGCTAAGGGAGCCATTCAGAGCCTTTTCCCCACCCTTGGCAAACTCATGCTCAAGTGTTTCCAAAGGCTCCTGGCTCCCAGGGCCCATAGGCTGTCTTGTCAGTTATTGCTTCCCCTGTCTCTGCAGGAGCCCATGACTCATCAAAGGCAGAGCCTGTCCTTCAGCCTCACATCTCCAGAGGTGCAAAACAGCCCCACAGTAGCTGTGTAGTGGATGTTGGGAGGAGGACTGTGTGGATAAAATTGACTGGCTCGGGGTCAGACAGCTGAATGGCAGGGTCAGAATTGGAAGTCAAGACTGGCCGCAAAGCCAGGAGTAGCATGATTAACAGGCTAAGGTTTGGAGACCAGAGCTGGATTTGAAGTGGGTTCAGTGTTGAGCCAGTGATTCTTTTGAGCTAGTAACTGTCCAAGCCCCATATTCCTTGTGTATCGTGTGTAAGGGGACACACGACGAGTGAGGGTGTTCATTCAGGCTGAGAGCAAGGAGAGCTTCCTCCTCTGACCTACCTGTCTCTTGCATCTTGGCTCTGGAGCCACTCAGCCTGAACGATCCTGTACAACCCAGGCCTCTTAGGGCCCTGGTTATTCCCCAGCACCTTTCCCAGTGGAAATAAGCCCTTGCTGGACCCACAGTATGGGTCATTGTCCCCATCCTGGTACTGGGGATCTAGAAAGGGCCTAGCCAGCTTTTCTGGCTCACACTTTTCTCACTTGGTGCATTTGACCACCAGGATTCGCTCCCCGAGGCTATGAGCCTCTGTCTCCCTGCACCAACAGACCTGACAGAGCCAGGTAGTCCAAGAGATGCAGTGGTGCTCACAGATGCAAGGTGCTGGAAGAGCCAGGGTGCCCTCTTCAAGCCCTCTTGTCTGTCCTGAGTCTGAATCAGGCATGAGGTCAGGCCGAGTAAACAAGACCTGCTACCTTGGGCTGTGGGTAGAGCAAGAGCAAACTGCTCTATGCATACCACTCGATTGGGAACTGCCTACCATAGGATGCCGATGTGGGGCTTTGGCTTGGTTTCTATTTTGCATACATTTCACGTAACCAAAATTCAGTGACTTTTGTAGGATTTTTCCAAGGTTGCACAACCATCACTACTCATTCCGGAACATTTTCACTTCCTCAGCCATTAACAGAAACTCCCCAGGCATCCCTCCCACCAGCCAGTGGCAACCACTAATCCACCTTCTGTCTTTTGGGATTTGCCTATTCTGAACACTCATATAAATGGACTCATCCTACAGTTTGTGGCATTTTGTTTGGCATCTTTCACTCAGCAAATGATGGCATATTCCTCCCTGTAGAGGCCTGTGTCAGTCCCCCAACTCCTTTTTATGGCCAAACAGTGTTCCTTGGGTTGGATCCATCACATTCCATTTTTTTATCTCGATTAAATTTATTGGTACATCTTTAGGTATACAATACAGTTACATTTATCACTGGGATCTTGTACCTATACTTAACTTAGCAGGTTCTTACTTCTTCCCCCTTTCCCAGTCCTCCCCTCAGCCCCTCCACCCTTCCCTGTTTCCAGACATTGTTTCCATGTTTTTCCTTTTCACGTATTTCTCTTTTCCCTTTTTCCCTTTCCCCTACCCCTCCCACTTCCTCTACTCTTTTAGACTTTTCTTCCTGTTACACAATATCAATTATACATTTTGATCCTTATTTACACTTTTACTTTTTCACACCAGAGAAACTATTTGGTATTTACACACATGTAACTTGTTAATTTCACTTAAAAGTATGACCTCAATGTGCATCCACTTAGCTATAAATCTCTCTAGTTTCTCATTCTTTATGGCTGGGAAGTATTCCATTTTATTAAAAAACTACATCTTCTTTATCCAGTCTCCAGTTGATGGGTATTTGGGCTGTTTCCAAGCTTCGCTATTACAAACTGTGCCACTATGAACATGGGTACGCATATATCACTGTGGTATGATTCTTTTAATTCTTTTGAGAAGATGCCCAGCAAGGGAATAGCTGAGTGAAATGGGGCTTCTAATCCTAGTTGTTTGAGGTATCTCCATATTGATTTCCACACTGGTTGCACCAGTCTGCACTCCCACCAACAATGGAGAAGGGTTCCTTTCTCCCCACAGCCCTACCAACATTTGTTATTGGTTGATTTCTTGATAGCAGCCTGTCTTTCTGGGGTGAGGTGGAATCTCAGTGTTGTTTTCATCTGCATCTCTCGAATGACCGGTGATGTTAAACATTTTTTCATATGTTTATTTGCTGCTTTTACTTGTTGTCTGAGAGATGTATTCATTTCAGATGCCCACTTTTTAATTGGGTCTTTATGTTTGGGGGGCGGTCTGATTTTTTTGAGTTGTTTATATATTCCAGTTAGTAGACCTTTGTCTAAGGCACAGCTGGTAAAATTTTTTTCCCACATTGTGAGTTGTCTCTTAGCTCTGCTTGTGATTTCTCTTGCAGCGCAGAAGGTTTTTAAAAAGATGAGATCCCAGCTGTGGATTGTTTGTGCTAGTTCCTGTGCTCCTGAGGATTTGTTTATAAAGTCTTTTCCTATGCCAGTGTCTGCAAGAGTTCTACCTAACCTATATTCCAGCAAATTTAGTGTTTCTGTTTTAATATTTAGATCTTTAATCCTCTTGGATTTTAGTTTAGTGCATGGTGAAAGATACTGGTCTAGTTTTAATCTTTGACAAGTTGAAATCCAGTTTTTCCAACACCATTTATTAAAGAGGCTCTTTTTCCTCCAGAGAGGGTGTTTGGCTCCTTTGTCAAAGATGAGGTAGCTGAGCATGTGAAGAGATGTTTCTGCATCTTCTGATCTATTCCACTTATCCTCAGGTCTGTTTCTTCACATTCCATTTGTCCCTTCACCAGGTGGACCTTTCAGTTGTTCCACTGTCTGGCTCTGAGCGGTAATTACTGTGAACATTTACATAGAAGCTTCTGTGCGGATGTATGTTTGCCTTCTCTTGGTAACTACCTAGGAGTAGGAGTACACCTACAGCCACTCTGTTTAACTTTTTGAGGAACTCTTGGCTTGATTCTTGCCTCACTGTTTAATTTTGCGTGTCACTTCCCCCATTCTCCCCTTACCCCGACTCCCTGATCTCCTTCACCCTCCCTGACCTCCGGGACGTGACATGTGTGGGACCTTGAGTAGTGGGTGCTTGACCTGTGCCCAGCCTGCTCTTGTAGGGCTCCCATCGCTGCCTTGCTGTCTGCTTGCCCACCTCACCCTCTTCCCTCTTGCTTCCACCCCAGGAGTGTAGACCCTCTGGGGCTCCACCCTCTGTGGAGAGAGAGAGAGAGAGAGACCAAAGCCCTGGGCCTAGACTCACCCAGGGTCCCCTGGCCATTGGCCAAGGCACAGGGGCAGCCCCTCCTCTGCCATCCGACTGGGGTATATAGCAGCCAAGTCTTTCTGCCGCGGAACCATTTGCCACAGACCTAGCAAATAGTAATGTCCCAAGAGCAGCCAGCATCCCATATTCCAGTGCATGGAAGGTCAGGCAGGTGTCCATTCAGCCCCTTATGAGGGTTGTGTCTGCCAGTGGTGAGTTACCACTCCATCTGCCCACCATGCTGTGGGCAGGGACGGCTCCAACTCAGTCCTACAGTGCCAGCATTTGGAGCAGCATGGCACACAGCAGGGTCTCAGGGAGGGACAGTGGGAGGTGGCCTCTGAGTGCGGGCTGTGGCCAACCTGGAACAGGCAAAGGGGGCCTCAGCAGGATATGCCAGGCTGGCCTCGAGGACACCAAGAGAAGTGTAGGCTGAGGCACTGGCATACTTTCTGCATTGAGGGAACCACTTTTCAGACATCAAAGAGGAAATAGACCATACTTTTTCCCTTTTTTGAGATAAAATTAGCCCTTTTGAGGTCCATAATTCAGGGTTTTTAGTATACGCATGGGTCCCCATCTGATGATGGTTCAACTTCAGTTTTTTTTTATTATTATTACAGTGGTATAAGTAAAGTGCATTCAGTAGAAACCATATGTCACCTTTTGAATTTGATCCTTTCCTGGGCTAGTGATATGTAGTACAGTGTTTTTGATATTGGCCGCTCCCAGTCAGCCCTGCAATCACAGTCTTGGCAGGAAACTCCCTATACCCTACAGTTACTGTGTTAAACTTTGATGTTCAGCCGGGTGTGGTGGCACTCACCTGTAATCCCAGCACTTGGAAGGCAGAGTTAGAACTACTGCCTAACTGAGGCCATCCTGGGCTATGTAGTAAGTTCAAGACTGACCTAAACTACCTAGCAAGACGCTGTCTAAAAGATAAACAAATAAATAAATAAGCTGTGATGTTCAGTGAACTTGATGTATTAAATGCATGTTCAGGCCGGGGATTTAGCTCAGTGGTGCCGCCTCCTGCCTCAAAAGTGCAAGGTCCTGAGTTCTATCCCCAGTACCAAAAGTATATATGTAAATGCATTTTCAACTAGGTTTTCAAGTTACAGTGGCTTTATTTGGGATGTAACCCCATCATAAATTGAGAAGCATCTGTATTTACAAGGTTTTAAAGCTATCACGAACATCTGATTTCAGAATATTTTCACCAGCCCGCAGGTTACCCCATTGTCATTTTACCTTGAACTACTGTTCACCATATTCCACCCAGCGAACTTGTCAGGGCTCCACCCATCACGCTGTTCAGCACTTCCTCTGGTCCAGGGCTGAAGCCCTCTGTCACCATGGTAACTCTTGGCCTCTGTTCGGTGTAGCCCAGGAAGAGACACAGTTATCCACCTAATCAGCTAATGTTCACTGGGCATCTTCTGGGTCCTAAGGGTGCATTTGTGAATAAGGACAAGCAGAGTCCCCCTTTGGAGATGAGTGGGGAGCAGAAAGGGTGGGAGGAGCACAGTCATCACCAGGGAGCAGGAAGGCTCAGCAGTCCCTGGTACAGGTTACAACCGTCCATACCTCTGGCCTCTCCCCACCGCCTGTTGTACCAGAGTGTTCTGCCAGCTCTTGGTACCAGGTGAAGATAGGGCATCCCTGGGGGCCCTTGTGACACTGCACACCTTTCACTCTGTGGTATTTATCTAGTCTGTGGGCAGGGGTGGGCAGGGCCAGGGAACTGCACACAGCAGAGCATGACCCTGAGAGCACCGTCAGACACTTGCACCACCCGGAGGCCCTAAGACACACCTGGTGTATCGTGCGCCTGGGCCAGAGAGGAGGCTCATAAGAGAGGGACTCACCAACCTCGGACTGCAGCTTCCTTCCTGCATAGGCCCCCATCCAATGCCATCTGTGGTCACCCTCAGCCATGCCTTCATTACACTTTTCTGAGCACTTTCACAGCCGTGCTCTTGGCTCTCACAACTGGCCGGCAGCCCAGCTATAGTCTGCAGACCTCCCCACCCACCCACTGCAGGTGGCTGTCTCTGACCTCACCTCAGCTCATCCCTCACCCTCTCCTTGTCTCCCCAGGTCATCCTAAAGGATCTGGAGGTGTTGGCGGAAATTGCTTCCTCCCCCGCAGGCCAGACGGATGAGCCAGGCCCAGCTGATGGCCCCGACCTCCCAGTGAGTCACTCAGAGCTTCAGGTGCCCACCCCCAACAGAGCCAGCCTGCTGAACACACCCAGTAAGTAAGGGCTCTGGCCTCAGGGACCCCCAAAATGCCAATCCTGGGTCTTGTCTAGGCCAGGGGAGCCTTTGAGCTTTCACTTGTGAGCCCTCAAGCTCTGCCTGTGTGAGAGAGGGAGGGGGGCCAGGCTTTCCCCTCCAGCAGTCCTCCAGAGAGAACCTCAAGGTTCCTCTCCTTTATCTTCCTGCACCTTTGATGCTGTTGAACCACTGACAAAACACAAAAGCATTGGAGGCAGCTGCTTGTCTATACAGAGCAGTGTTTCCCCAGGCAGGAGTCCAGGACCTTTAGTCTAAAGTATCACAGGTAGAAGACTAGGCAGCCATTTCCTCCTCACTCAGTGGCTCAGAATAGCTCAACATGGCGAGCAGCCAGGGAAGAGACAGGCCAGTTCAGACAGGCTGTTTCTGGCCCACCCTTGGAAGTAGAGGTGGCCAGATGTTATTCTTAATCCTTACCCCCGGTTCTGTCCAGATACCTCTGGACCTCAGGGAGAGGCTGATCCTCTCCCCGGACTGCAGGCTACCCAGGTCCTCCTCTCCCAGGCAGTTGCTATTTCCCTCCAACCACATGATCCTAGAAAAAGTTCAGGGACACAGGTTGGTGGGGAAATTACCCAGTGTGTCTCAGGTGTCTGCCTGGGTCTGTCTTTGTCTACTGAGCCCCTCCTGACATCCGGACACCAGGTGCTGGTTAGCATCACATAGGTTTGGTGGCCTTCAGTAGCAGTGTCCCTCCTGCAGTTCCATGGTACTATCCTAGGCCCAGAGAATACCTGCCCCACCTCACCGAGAACCAGCTAGGCCCTTTTGGCTCAGAGACCAGGCTGAGTACCTGGGAAGTTCAGGGTGTCATGAGAGCCTCCTGGGCCTCAGGCTGCCTCCCATGCACACTTGGCTGTGTCAGAGGGTATGGGAGGGAGTCAGGGGCTCCGGCACCCGCCCAGCTTCCTCTCCTGTTTCCCCAGGATGCCTTCATTTCCTCCTTCACAAGCCCAGTTTCCTGTGGGCCATGAGTGGCCATGTCAGGGAAGCTGCTCCCACATCCTGACCTCAGGTCTCCCACCCTTGTCCCTCGGCCCAGAAGTTCATTCCCCATCCTAAGTCCCCAAGTCAGTACATGGGGGCCAACCCAAAGACCCTGGGATGGCAGGTGTGCCAGAGTCTGAAGGTGAGGTACAGAGCAGGGAATGGGAGACGTGCTGAGACAGGGAGAAGAACAGAAGTTCTTCCTCAGAAAGAGATGGTGACAAGGGGAGAGAAGGGCAGGGAGGAAACAGGCCCCATGTTGGCCCCTAGTCCTCCCTCCCCAGGAGACATGTGCTTTGCCATCTTCTCCTTCATCACATGGCAAAGAGCTCTGAGCCCTAGCTCCTGGCACTGCCAGGGTGGGCAGACCACTCAGGCTGAGGCTGTAGACTCTCGCCTTGACCACTGGGCTGTCAACCTACCACACAGCAGCCAGGGATCCACTCAATTCACAGAAAAACAACAGAGTACGCCAGATGGGAAGAAATTCCATCCTGGAAAGAGCACCAAGGAAGTGCCTGCAGCCAGCAGTGCTTCAGGCTTCCAGAATGCACAGCACCATGAGCCACGAGCTCTTAACCTGAGATCCATCTGAGGGCTTCGGGGCTGTGACAGCCTCAAGGCCGGTGCACGTGTATTCACACGTGTGGGTTCACAGCTGGCATCAGTCTCCAAGCGGGTCTGTGATTTTAAAGGTCAAGTGCAAACCAATAATGAAAGAATGCGGGAAGCCAGGGTGCCCTTTCCCCTCTCTGGCCCCAGCTGCCTTGGGAGGTAAACACCATGCACCACAGATGTGGGGGGTGCTGTTTAGGTCCGAAAGCACGCAGGAAATGTTCACTCCTCCTGCTGCCTGCCCTTCCCAGAGTGCCTCTCCAGCACACATGGGGTCATTCTGTCTCTGCGTGGCCGTGCATGTGGACAGAGGCTGCAGGGCCTGTCCTTCTTCCTGTCTGAATTCTGCTTCCCTCTGGCTCGCCAGGAATCAGCACAAGAAGCTTCATGCTGTGTCTCATAAAGGGAGATCATCCCACCCTCCATGTAGGGACTTTCTGGAAGGCAGAGGAGGCAGGGAGCCTAGCAAAGATGAAGTTAGGTATCTGCAGGGATCCAAATGGCCCCGCCTGCACCCTGGGTCTGTAAACTCAAATGGTGCAGAGCAAACACAGCAGTGGGGAAACGCATCACACGCCTGGGTGGCTGCTGTGCTGGCCTAAATGTGCCACAGCAGTGGTCCCCAGGGCCCAGGAGGCAAATTTGCCCACATGGGATTTTCCTTTCGCCTGGCCTAGCGTAAACATTCCTCCCTGCAGCACAGAGGCCCCAGTCTGGGTTCTCCCGCCCTACCTCCCACCCCGGCCTCCCGGGGCTCAGCTTCTTCCGTACCCTCTCTGCCTGTCTCTGAGATCGAGGAAGAGTCTGTGGAGGTCCTGCCAAGCTCTGGGAAGAGGGGCCAGTGGCCAGACCTGCAGGCCCACCCTGACACTGAGCCTGCATAGAGAGCTTGGCAGGATCAAAGAGGCCTCCTTGGGTCTCTATTCTCCTAGGGCCTGGATGGCTCCACAGCCACAGAGAGAGCACCTGGGACTGGACAGACCCAGACAGCCTAAGGATCTGTGACTGAGCACTGCAGCAGGAGGCATCTGGAGCTGAAGGTCTCCCCAGACCTGATGTTGCTTCTCCCTGGCTCTCCTGCCTGCCATGGGGCCATTCTTGGTGGATAGAAACTGTTCATGGCCATGTAACACTGCAGGGTTACCAGTCCAAGGTATTTGCGCATCTGTCTCTGCAAGTGAGCAGAAATGAAATGTTCTCTTCCAGTTTCATCCCTTGCAACCCAGGCCATTTGTGGCCAGATGTCAAGAGCATCTTCATGTCCCCACACAGAAACCCAGAAAGCCATCAGTGAGCATTTCCCCCTGCAGTAACGGTAGTGGTGACAACAGTGACTGCCAACATGAGTGGCACATTCACTGGGACCTGCCAGTTTGAAGTTCATTAAAATGAGGGAACACGGGGCACCATGTGCTAAGTCCCAGCACCACTGCCCAGGAAGGTGTCCCTTCACGCCCTGGCTGCCAGGCCTGAGGCCACTCTAGCTCCTCCCTGCAGTAGTGCCCTGGGCCCAACCCTTGCCCTGCTGCAGCAGCACCTCTTTTCTGGTGGCAGATGGTTGTGCAGGCTTTCTACTACCCTGTCAGCTAGAAAACCTTCCCAGGCTGTGCTCTGACCCATTAGCCTCCCTCTTGCTCTGAGTTAAGCAACTGGACACCCTCTGGATGTGGGTGAGGCCCCTACTCCTGTCCTTGGGGACCTCAACTGGTCCACAGAGAAGAAAGTGATCTCCAGGGCTGGCTGCTAGGGGGCCATGCTGCCAAGTGGCTGCCCTAACCCCTTTCAACCAATGCCACGTACCCCAGGACCCCACCAGGCCTCCCAGCCACTTGATTCCGTGGGAAGCTGCCCCTCTGTGGGCTGTCCTCCTTAGTCCCATGCCACCCTCCCCATCACACTGCCCTTCCATGGAACACTTCCTGTGCCAGACACTCACTGCACCCTTTTCGCGGTGAGGGCTTGCAAATGAGTGTCCGCCCTCCGGGAAGTCTCACTGCCCTACTAGGCAGCAGCGGGACCTGATCTGATCTGGCCCCTCAGGCTCCTCAGTGCTCCAAGCAGCCACTGGCCTTTTCCCAGCACTTCCAGGGCAGCAGATCCTGATGCCCACTCTCGAGGGGCTGTCCTGACACAGCCCGACCCCAGCAGAGAGGGAGGGTGGGGAGCAGAGCAGGGACCTTGCTGTGCCTGAGCCGAGCTGAGCGGCTAATGTTTTCTCATCTGGTTCTGTTGAACTGTAACTCTCATTGTGTATTGAGGCCAGAGCTATTTTTATCCTGACATGTGAGGTTCCTTCACGTCATAGCCACAAAACTCAATCCAAAACATCCCAGGGAAGGTTGTTTGTGAGACATTCTGCAGATTCTCATGTCGCCACATCAGGTTTCACTTAGCACCATCTGTGGGGCTGGCTCCCCAGCCACCGCCCCACCGGCTTGATTTTGTATACAGAGGGCTCCCCACAGCATCTGTCTGCCCCCGGGCAGCCCGCTGGTCACGTGAACTTCCTGCCAGAGCATGGCAGGCTCCTCGCTTGCCCAAACCAGAAACATGAGGCAGATCTTTTTGGCTGAGGGCCTGCACTCTTCCTCACATCCCAACCTCTGCAGGACCCGGATGGACAGCCTCTTAGCAGACCCTTGGCCTCAGCTCTGCCCAGTCCAGGGCACTCCTGGGGGACAGAATGCTGCCAATCACACAGCAGGGTGAGCAAGAGCTACAGGTGAATAGACGAGGCCTCTGGAGGCGCTTAAGGTCTCCCCTGGGAGGTGTGGGCTGCAGGAAAGCAGAATCCAGTGCTGTTTCGAGGCTTCATTGCTAGAGTCACCCTCCAGGGGCCAGTTCTGTCTCCACTTCGTCTGCTCCTCCTGTGCCCGAAGCCCTGGCAAAGAACCTCTTTTCCCAAGTTCCATCTTGAGCCAGCTAGGCCTAAAGGCTGCCAAGATCAGAGAAGTGGCTAGGCACAGGGGAAACTAAGGCTGAGAGAGATCCCATAGGGCCTCACCCTGTCCCTGGTAAGCACTGTGACAGCCCTCCTCCTTGTCCTGCCCCTACCGTCTCCTGCTTCGAAAGGACTCCCAACCCTGTCCTTTGTTACTTTTCTCATTGCTGAGACAAAATAGCCAACACCCACAGGTTTAAGGAGCAAAGGTTTATTTCAGTTCCCAGCTTGTAGAACTTTCAGTCCATAGCTGGCTGGCTCCAAGCCGGGTCACATGGCAGAGGGGCATCGAAGCAGCAACAGCAAGCCTCCCTTTCCCTTTTATCCCATCCAGGCTACGAGCCCTTTGGATGGTGCTACCCACACCCAGGTTAGACCTTCCCATTATCCACACCCAGGACTATACTAAACCGATCCATGGATTAATCCAGTGCCACGTACCCTTAATCCCAGTATCATGTGCCCATGATCCAGCCACCTCTGAAAAGTCACACTTATGAGCACATGAGGTTTTGGGAGGACATCTATATATAAGCCATACAGGCAGCATCTCCTCCTCTTCAGAGTATGGTCTTTCTGATAGGTGGGATCCTAGAGGACAGAAGGTCCTGCTGTTGGTGGCTACTCCCCTGGAGCTCCGGTCACACCCTGGCTTTTTGTCAGCCTTGGGTCAGGGAACGCACGTGCCTGGTCAGGGAGTGGCTGGTTTCTTACGGTTTGTCTTTAGGCAGCAGGAGCATTTCAGAGCTGACTGCACAAGTTTTTCCCATGGCTGTTGCACTGTGAGGATGTGAATCACTTAACAGGGCTTCTCCACATGTGCCTCTGCCTTCTCCTCCTTCCCCTAAGGGCCACCATACAGCCTGGACTTGAGAGGCCATTTTTTTGGCCCAGAGTGGGAGCTGAGGAGACTATAGAGACCAGGCCTTTTCTCCTGCCATCCTCAGCCAGTGTGTCAGCTGAAGGGCGTTCTGGTCTCCCTCCTGAGGTGTATGATGGGGGGGGGTACAGGGACACCACATCCCAATAGAACATCCTGAATTTGTCCAAGATCTTAAGTCTCCCCACTCAGACATTTCCAGACAATCCCACAGCCCAAGACTCAACTGAGAGCATTCTGTCCCTCGAAGGGAAAGCAGCCCCTATTTTTCACAGGCTGTGTGGCAGGTTCCAGACCCAATACATTGCACATTTTGTCTCATTCCTGAGGTGCTCTTAGTGCCCCCACTTACAGATAAGGAAACTGAGGCCACACTCAGTGCCTTCTACTGCCCTGTCAGGCTAGAACCCCACTGCCTGCCTGAGACACCAGATCCTTAGAAATAGATGGTCCCAGCCAGGGAGGATTTTTTTTTTTCTTTATGATTACTCCACATATTGCTCACGTTGTCCTTTTTCTTTTTTGTTAGTATGTGCTTATAGTACATGTCATTGCATTGATCATGGCGAGTTGGTACATAGATGCACCTTCATTCTTTTTGCATTTCCCTTCCCCATCCTCCCTTTAACTGTTGAAATACTTTAGAGCCTCAATAGTCCTAGACTTGGAAATGGGATAGGCAAGGGGTGCACGCAGAAAAGCAGCGAGGGGACAGGGACACAAGGAATCTTTACAGATGTGCACCTAGGAGGACCCTGAAGTTAACTGGGCCCCAGTCCTCATGTATCTGCAGGGGGCAGGGAGATCCTGTGTCCCCAGCCAGGCCAGCACTGGGCCTCTGAATTTATCTCTGAAGATGAGGATGCAGTGGGGCTGCCTCAACATTTGTACCTGCAGTCACCTCTTCAAAGACTTTGACAATGTGACACTTGATTCTGCAAACAGCCGTTTCAGAGCCGCTCTGCGCTCTGCCCCCGCACCCCTCAAGCCCGACCACCTTGGGCAGAGACCCAGGACAGACTCCAAACAGGAGGAAGTTAAACAAGGCCTGCTCCTGACCAGGCTCCTCACTCCAGGTTCACTGGGCTACCTAGGAGGGTCTCAGGGATGAGGACAGCAGGATTCAGACATGTGGCACCTGGTAAGGAATCCTCATAGAGTAAACCGCAGCTGGGAGAAACCAGTCAGAAAAAGATTTCTAGTTTCCAGCCACTTTCCTACAAGGACCAGAAGAGAATTTGAGGGAAGTCTGCATCAAGCTCAAAAGGCAGAACTAGGAGGACATGTCACTGCCACTCTCTGGCCACTGGTATCTGATGCTCAACCCTAGAGGCGCCTCTGTGAGACTCGCTTCCAAGGCTCTGGATGGCCCCACACATTCTTCTTTCACACCCTAGGCCAGTGCGTCTAACACCTGAGATGACCTCTCACAGCCTGACTTGGCCCTCGGAGAGCTCACGTCCTGCTTACCTTGTGTTGGTGCCTGGTCCCCTTCCCCACTGCAGGGAGGGCTACAGGATTCCCACAGAGCGCCAGAACCATAGAGAGGCTGGCAGAAGTGAAAAGCCCAAGAAAAAAAAAAGATACACTGGACTTAGTTAAAATTTAAAATTTTGTGAGACTGTGTGGGTAGCTCCGTGGTATAGCATTTTCCTGGCATGCATGAATCCCTGAGTTCAGTCCCCAGCGCCACATCACAAAAAAGAGAACAAGATAAAAGAATTAAATTCTGTGCTTCTGAAGGTACCATCAAGAATGAGAAAAGAGCCCCACAGAATAGGAAAAAAATATTTACATAATATGTACCTCATAAGAGACTTGCAACCAGTACATGAGGAACCCTTGCAACTCAATAAGGCAAATATCCCACCTTAAAAATGGGCAGAGGAATTGAATAGGCATCTCTCCAGAGAAAACATGCACATGGCTAGTAAACGTACCACCATTATTAGTCATTAGAGCAATGCAAATCAAAACCACAATGAGATACCACTTCCCAACCACTAGGACAGCTATAATCAAAAAGGCAGATAATAAATGTTGGCGAGGATGTGGAGAAATTGGAACCATCCTACACTGCTAGTGGGAATGTAAGATGGTGTGGCCGTTATGGAAAATGGCCTGGCAATTCCTCAGAAGTTAAATATAGAGTAGCCATATGACCCAGCAAATCATTCCTAGCTAAATACCCAAGAGACATGAAAAAAATGTCTATACAGCAAACCTGCAAGTGAATATTCCCGACCGCATTATTTATATACTAGCTGAAAAGTAGAAACAACCAAATATCTAGCAACTGATGAATGGTCAAAACATGGTGTGTGCATACAGTGGAACATGATTCACCCTTAAGAATGAAGGACTGATGGGTATTATGAGAATGAACCTCGAAAATGCGCTGCACAAAAGAAGCCACGTACTCTACCGTTCCATGTACATATGTGAAATGTCCAGAAGGGGCAAGTCCATAGAAACAAAGTAGATCAGTGGTCTCCAGGACCTGGAGCAAGGGCGAACAGGCAGGCACTGCTGATGTGTACCAGATTTTTGGTTTTGGTACCGGGGATTGAACTGAGGACCTTGCGCTTGAGAGACAGGAGCAACAGCACTGAGCTAAACCCCCAGCCCTTGTTTTAAAATTTTTTTACAGGATTTCTCTTGAGGGTGATAAAAATATTCCAGAATTAGTGGTGATTGCTGTACAGCTTTATGACTATTCTGAAAAAACTGAATTATACACTTTGGCGGGGTGAACTTTATGGTAGGTACATGGATAAAAATCTCAATAAAGCCACTGTTTTAGCAGAGTCCCTGTGAGTGTGTTGGACGGACTGAGCCACTGCCGTCTCTGCCACCTCTGCAGCGTGGTCTTTGAGGGCATTAGAAATGAAAGGATGAATGGAGGTGTATAAATACACCATGCCAGGACCATCCCATCGGCCCTTCCCTTCTCCCCACTGTGCCGGATGCTTCACTGGGCACAGGTATGGGAGGGGGTTGAAGGGACCGCGGTGACAGTCCTCAGTGTGATTTCAGCTAGGACGCATATCAGAGGCGGGCACTGCATTTCCTGTTATAAAGACAACCCAGGGCTTTGAAGGTGTTCAGGGTACCAACCTAGAAGAGCATCTTCTGGAGATGAGGAAGAAAGCGTGTTTGATTTCCAAATGTTAGGTGAAGATTGAAACGCTTCGCACTGTTTGGTGTTTGCTGTCTTTAACGCAGCGGGTGTACACACCATTTATTTTTTCTCACGTAAAACGGGAGTAGTTCGGCTTCCACCTCTCGTGGGTTTGCTGGTTTTGTTAACCACTGAGAATGTGCCTGCCTTACCCCTCGTTCTCTTCAACTTGTCATTGTCCTTATCTGGGCATAGTACCCCCCCTCGTATTTCATTTACTGGGCTAATGAGTAAAAGTTTATCTTGTTCTAAATATCATAGCATCTAGAAGGGTCTTACACATACGAGATGTTCCCTGTGTCATTTGCAGTTGGATGGAGGAGTGGGTAGGTAAATAGGAATTTTTGCAGGAAGCAAAATGTGCTTCCTATATGTGCTTTGCACACCGGTCTGGCCCTTGAAGATTTTCTCATTTTGTTACACACAGCCACCCGCACACACTGTTTAGGTGCTTAGAATTGTTTATATTCTGTATGGGTTTCATCAGCCTAGAGACACATAGAATAAATTCTGGTGCTGTCCCTTTCTCCGCAGGTACCAAAGGCTTAGAATGTTCTCCTTCCACTCCTACCATGAACTCCTACTTTTATAAGTTCATGATTAACCTTCTGCAGAGGTTCAGCAGTGAACGGAAGCTCCTCGAGGTCAGAGGCCCCTTCATCATCAGGTTAGCTCCGCCGCGCGCCTCCTCTTCCCCACAGAGCCAGGGCTTTGCGTTTTGTACCATACTTGGTGTCCAAGCAGCCATCTGCTCTTTCCCTCCTCTCGCCTCCTCTTCCTGACCTTCATGTCTGTTCTTACGAGAAATGAAGAAGGTTCCAGCTGCACGCTGGGTTGCTGAGGTAGGACGGTATAGACATTTCTGCAAAACAACTGAATTATCTTTGCTTTTCGAGGTACGGTTTTCCCTTCATGTGAAATGTCACCTCCCAAATGCCACCATCAGTCTCAAGAGGAAAGTAGGGGAGCCAGAAGCAAAATGACACAAGGCTCTTCTAAGGGGCCCTGTGGGGTTGGCGAGATCAGCTTCTTGAGTCCTCTAATCTCAACCCTGATGGTTATAAGGCACCAGCCCCAGGGACTGCAGGCCTTGAAAAATGTCATCAGCAGCAGCCTGGCTCCCTTTGTCTCACACTCAGCTCCAAGGAGCAGGGTCCTCAGAAAAGTGAGCCAGTGTCACCAACCTCCCCGATGAAGCAGGTGGAGGTTTCCAGAATAGCCCACAAGGCCCCACAAGCTTGCCAGCACTCGTTCTAAGCCCCGCATATTAGATCAGTAGAGAGGCGTACAACAGAGGGTGGCTGGGCCTCCCTCCTGGCTAGGGAAATCAGACCTTCAGTGTGGTGGGCTGAAGTGGTCCAGGGTTCTTGGGAAACCAACGACTCAAATAAGGTGCCAAAGACTGGGGAGTTACGGAGCTTCAAGGCAGGAAAGCGCATGGAGAGCTCATTTTGCTATAAAAAGCTATAGAAAGCAAGGGAAGAGGGGCCCAGCTGAGTGAGTCATACCAAAGACCAGGGTCACTAGCCCAGCGGGCAGTAGGGACCACTGGCCGGGCATGGGCAGAGAGGGCCACAGTTTGGCCGATTTGAAAGATTGCTGTGTTGCTGGAAAGAATGGGTTTGGGGGGCTAAGACTGACAAAACCACTTTGAGGCTGTTGTCCAAGCGAGACTGGCAGTTTGTGAGGGGCGGGAAGCAGCGAAGGAATTCTGTATTTATAGGAAGTCTAGTTGACTGGGACTGGTTGTTGCAGGGAGTGAAGGGGATGCCAGGCGGGTGTAACACGAGCTTCCTGGTTTGAATGACCGGGTAGATGGTGTCACTGGTCCCTGAGGCAGGAGCCCTGAGTGAGTAGCAGGACAGGAGGATGGTCACATGTTTCAGTTTGACTTGCTTTGGGGACGTCAAAAGAAAGACGTTGAAGAAGCATTTAGGTGCACCTGGCTCTTCAAAGGGAAGATCCAAGTTGCAAATCTGGAAATTGACGTTACAGACATTCAGTCAACAGATACTTACCGACACCAGCCCGGTGTTCCAGATGGTGCTGCCCTGTGGAGCTTTCGTTTTTAGGGAGTACGAGGAGGCCGAGCCTGAAGGAGCTCCAGTACATGAGGGTTGGGGAAGGAGGAGGAGCCAGAAGACCAGCTTGAAGGAAGGGGATGAACTAGGGAGCTGGCAGGAGGCGGTGAGGGAAGATGAGGAGGAGAGGAAGGCGTGGGGGACCGGAAATGGGGGGGTGCCTAGAGACTTGATCCAGGAGCTGGCCCCCAAAGAGAGGAGAGCCACGGGCTCGCCAAGTAGGGAACTGAGGGCACCCTGAGAAATGGGCCCAAAGACAGCATCATGGCAGGAGATAGAGAGAAAAAGCTATGCATGGGGTACACATCTGGAATCCCAGCACTTGGGAGGCTGAGACAGGAGGGTTCCCTTGAGTTTGAGACCAGGATGGACTATGTAGTGAGTTCAAGACCCTCCTGAACTACATAGTGAGACCCTGTCTCAAAGAAACAGGGAAAAAATAAAGAAAAATAGCAGGACCACAGCAAGAAGGAAGAGCTTCTGATGGTCTGGACCCCCAAAAGGATGACCCGTGGGCGTGGGGAGGTATCACCACGCTTTCTTCTCTGAGCCCTCTCCAGCAGGTCCCGACTTTAGGGCACACATCCCAGCAACCTCTGGTCGTCCGCCTCTCTGTTTCATGTTCTTCTTTCCTGCTGATGGCTTTAAAGGGGGCCCTGCTGGTGGTCCATGCAGACTGCCTCCATGAAGGCACAGGCCTGCGAGAGAGCGCAGCCAGTGGTTTCACAGCCCTTCCACTGCTCCTGTCATCCCCTAATGATGAGCTCTGAGAAAGAGGGAAGAGAATCTTCTATCTTGGAGTTAGCAGCCATTGTCTGCGGTTGTGTTTTGCGTGGGGCCGGGAGGGGCTGCAGTCTGTGAGAGGACAGAGGCATCCAGTGGCCCTGGGGACAGACACCTGGTGGGTCTCTTGGCCCTGAGGGAATGTGTGATTTCCCCAGGCCGCACTCTTTAAGTGGAGTCCAGGACTAGGAATGGCACTCTCAAGCCACAGCCAGGCCGGGGTGTCCACGTGGTGTCTGTTGGGGACCTGCTATGCTTCCGGGCCCTTCTCGGGGTTGCAGGTTGTGGAGGCCAAGCCCGCACATGGCAGGAAGATGAGGTGTGTGCAGCAGGGTGCAGTGAGGGGACTGGCGAGACACCCCAACTCTGCCCAGAACCCAGAGCCTGAGAGAGAAGAGTGTGACCTCTGGGGTCAGACTTGGGTTAAAACTCCACTTCCTCGATGTGGAACCATGTTTCCGATTTCCAAGCCCATCCTGCTCTGTCCATGAAACGGAGCTGCTCAGTGTCCTTCTGCTTAGGGTTCAGCACGATCGTGCAGGCTCCGACCCCAGGGCTGATGAAGGGGGCTGCGTCCAGCCTCCTGACACGGCCCTGGCCTTCGCCTCCCCCAGGGCTCTGTGGGGAGAGGAAACCAGTCCCGCGTGAGAGATAATTGAACCTTCTGTGCTGAGAGCCAGCTCTGCTGCCCTGGTGCCCAGAACACTCACCAGCACCCTTCCCAACCCCGCTAAACCAACTCTGCCCAGAGTAGGTGTTGGTGTGCTTTGCCGCCCTCCGGCCTCTTCCCACCCTCCATGCTAATGCCGGCAGAACAACCCCAGGCCTTGTCTGCCCGTGAACCACCCCACTTATACGCAGGAGAAAAGGAGAGGAGGGAAAAAAGCCAGCCTCTTTGATAAGCTGTGATATGAACTCCGGCATAACCCAACAGCTGTGATCTTTACAAGCCTGCTTCTGTGCTGGGAAGTAGCGAGTCTGAAGACTCTCCACGCTGCCTGCCAACGCAGCGCTCTGGCCAGCGTCCTTTGGCTCCATCAACTGCATTTTTTCCCCTCCTCTTCCTCCCTGCTGCCTTGCAAAGAGCACTTGCCAGCGAATGCTTTCATTTTTAATGAGCCACTGTGTGCTGTGAATACAAGGGCTGCGACCTGACTGCCCAGCTGATGGTGGATGAGTCCCCACCACCCTCCCAGGGAAAGGGGGTGCCCCAAAGATGGAGCAGGCATCCGGAGAGGATGAGTCAGGGCCCAAGTGGGAAAGGAAGAGGCGATCATGGGACTTCCTTCCTGAGACCCCGACCCAGAGAAGCCCAGCACAAGGCTTTCGGTTCATTCTGGTCCCACTGTCCCTCTCCTGACGGAGACAGACATGGTAGTCTCGCCCATTCAGCAGATGCTGAGACAGTCCCCAGATGTGCCCCCTCTCACTGCCCCCACTGCCTTCCAGCATCCTAGGTTTACATAAGAGCCCTTACGTGAGAAGAGGGGCAATAGGTGGAGTGGGGCGTTGATTGGTCATTGAGGTGGGTGGCGGGGCAGGGCAGCCACTAGAAACTGGAGTTGTTTGTAATTGTGGGACTAGAGAGGGGACGTCGGGAGAAGCAGCTCTTTCATGCTGTAATTGGGAAATTCCACTTTGCTGGCCTTGGCTATTCTGCAGCCCACTTGGGCTCACCGCTCCTGAGGCCAGTTCCCTCCTCACACCCCGGAACCTTCCTAGTCTCTGGTGTCCTTTTCCCTGGGGACACGCGCCTCTGCCTGTGAGCCCAAGGCAGTGGCAGCCCCCAGAAGCCCCTTGTGCCGAGGCTAACGGAAGGCAAAGTGGAGAAGAGTGTGAAGTCCAGCTGCCCTGATTCCGTGGGCATCTCAGAAAAGCACACTTTGCCTCAGGCCCCAGCTTACAACAGAGTGGCTGAGAGACCCACTCCAGCTCGCTGCCTCTCATCCTTTTAATGGATTGGGTTCGTTAGCTCAGAATAAAAATAAACTCTGAGTCCGAGGCCCTGGTCCTCCTGATACAGAAAATGATATCACAACCTCCAAATATCGTATGAGGGAAATGTAACTCCCAGCCTGTTAGATGTCTGATGCGCCGAGTTTGTGTTCTCTGAAATCAAAGAATGAATCCTGGGAACAACGGAGGTTAAGAGCACGAAATATTTATTGAGGGGGAAAGATACAGCTTCTGAGAGGCAGGAACGGGCCCAAAAATGGGTTGCTGAGGACCCCACTTCTCAGCGGAAGTCTCACAGAACATGACCACGTGGGTACAACGTGGGTTACAGCTGTGATCAGCCAGTAAGAGTTTAAGTATAGTCGCTTAAGTAATAGGGACCCAGTGGGAAAGCAGGTCACATAGCAAGTGCACATGGACAAACAGAACTTTTCAGAAAGGGACGAGTCTGGGGGTCTTGGTCACCCACCAAGGTGACTGATGTCTATCTAGTCTTCCTTGGATGGAGTGTTACCTCTTGTCTTACGTCTCGTCATTCCATCTTTGTGTGGAGGCCTGGCCTCCAACAGATTACCTGTGGCCACAGTTGTAATGTGTTTTCATCCTCTGCACTGACTCTCTCGAGGGCCTGACTGCCTGTAATATTCCCACCTAATTTAGCTATCTGCAATACTGCTACCCAGAATGCAGACAGGTTTTGAGCTCTTGTTGTTTTGCAGCCATGTTGATTGGGTTCACCACTGAGGGAGAGACAGGACACTGAATAGGGCTGGAGGAATTCTTCTGAGGGATGTCTTCCTTCCTTCTCAGAGAAAGCTTCTCCTCACAGACTTAATTAAGGTCTGTCCAGCTCCTCGGGCGAACCTCCCTCATCCCCTCCACTCTGGGGGCCAGGGTGGGGCACTTTTGTTTTAAAGCAAGGCAGCAAAGAGGAGGGTGTGGCAGAAGCCATCTTGCACAACCAGCCCTTGGCTTCTGATCTGCTAATTGGAGACAACACTGGGATTGTGAGTGACAGGGAGGCCTGATCTGACACAAAGGACCGCCTGGGAGAAAAATCATGCCCTCGGAGGTAAAGATGTCCTTGCAAGGGGCAGTATTCAGACACCCTGACCCGTTCTGCATGTCTGTGATCCCCTAATTAGGGCAGAGTGCCCAGCATCCCAGCACCTCACAGAACCATCTGAGATGGGGCTCTCCTGCTCCTCGCTGACGCAGGAGTGGAAAGAGGGCCAAGCAACCTGGGGCTAACGCTGGCTTTGCTCTGCCCCCTCCAAGCAGTCCCCGTACCGTCCTAAAAACTGGCACTCATAGCAAGAGGGCTGTCTTTCCTCTGGCAAATGAAAACACTCTTAAGATGGGCTGGCATTAATTAGGCTCTCCCAGGTCCTGGAGGAGGACGGGGTCCTGAGTAGGGGCTGCACAGTATGTTCTGGGAGCTTTGAAGGGCAGTGCCCCCAGGTTTCAGGAATGCAAGGGCTTTGAGCACAACTGTAGGAGGTTAGAGTCCACAGTTAAACTTGATGCGGGGAGGACACTTGGCCTTCAAGGTGACCCAAGCAGCCAGCTGTGTGTCACTGTGCCCAGGAGCCCCAGCGGTGGAAAGAACAGGCACGGGGTTGGTAGGAAAGTCACTCACCCCACGTATGGCATGCGGCCTTGGACTTGTCATCTCTCCTCAGCTTGGCTCGTTCCAGCCTCCTACCCAGGGCACACACTGTAGTCCGCACACCTGAGCAGTATTGACCTGGCCCAGCCCGTAGCTCAGGCACGCCGCAGGGCTGGAGAGCAATCGTCACAGACTGTTTTAGGGGACTGAAAACTTGATAACAAATGTCTCCCTAAGCTTGAGACCTTGTTTCCAGATGGAACCTGTAATATTCTCTGGATCTGACTGTTTATTCATTTCCTAAGGATTCCAGGAAACGTGGAAAGCTCTGACACTGGTAACTCGGGAAGTTTGGTGAATTGGCAAGTAGCTAAACTGTATGGTACTGTAGCATCTTTTTAACAAGTAGCAGCAGGTTTGGAATTGGCCCCTAGAAGTCACTTTCCATCCTCTTGCCACTTTGGGATAGGACTGCATCTGAGCCAGGACAGACAAATGTGTGTCACCAACTCATGGAAAGACAGCTTTAGCACGTGTGTCTCCTGTCCATCTGTTGTACAATGCATTTCTCAGAACACGCTTCCTTTTATCGTGGTATGGTTTCAGCACAATTCTTAGGGCTGCTCTGTGAGGTTCTCCCTGCCCCTCAAGTGATTGCTTTCAGCAGATAGGCACTGATATCACAGAGCCCCCACACCCAAGCCCCATTCAGAACAGTACCCAGAAAGGTTTCTGTCATGTGCATCTGTAAACTGGGCATGGTCTCACACACCTGTAATCCCAGCACTTGGGAGGCTGAGGCAGCAGGATCGCCACCAGTTCAAGGCCAGCCAGGGCCACATAGTGAGTTGATAGCCAGCCTGAACTACATAGTAAGACTCTGTCTCAAAAAAACACAATATACATGCATTTGTAAAAGACCCCAGATCAGCTGCCCCTTCCACATAGCAAAGGCCACATCTTAGAGCATGGGTAATGATGGCTCTCGGAGGGACCTGCCCTGGGGGAACAGTGATACCACAGGAAAGGATGCTGCACAGGCCAAATGCCTCTTGCCGTCCATGCTTGGACAGGACACAAGGAGGCCCTTGACTCTGAAGTGGGCAGTGGAACTTTCCATAAAAGTTTACTGCTTCCCCAGTCAGGAGGATAGAGGCTTTGAGTCTGTTCCTGTCGTCATCTCAACTCTGGACGTCCCTATAACAGCAGAGCATTTGCCCCAGCTCGACAGCCACCCAGCAGCCCCAAGCTGTGCCCCCCACCCCAGGTCTTGTGTGTGAGGAAGGGAAAGTGATGGCCAGGGCAGTGAGACTGGCACCACCTGCAGAGCAATCAGCCTGGCCTGGCTCCTGCCGGCAGCACGGAACAGGAACAGAGGAGATCTGCGTGTCCTTCCCTTCATCCTCCTTGGCCTGTCACTATCGCAGCCCACTTCTGGTCTCCATCTCGCTTGCACCACCGTCTCCTCAGGCCTCGCTGGTGCTTTGACAGTGAATGCCTCTCGCAGTCAGAGCCTCCCTCTTACTCTTGTGCAAGAGGATGTTTCACCCACTCCTTCCGGCTGATCAGATTTCCTCCTGGCTGAGCACACTCGCATAGCTCCTCCATGTTGGCCTTGCTTGTTCTGAAGCCAAGCTAAGATGGATTCAAGTAACTCAGGGTAGTTGTTGTTTTTTCCTAGCCCACTGTAGGTGTAGCTGAGCCTGAGTGCTCACTCCTGCCTTGTGGAAGCTTCTTCCTCAAGGGCTAAGATACGATCTCTCTGCCTACTCCGTCAGAAGGAGCGACAGTCATGGCTGCAGTCGTCCGCCGCAGCTCTACCTAGCCTTGTGTCTGCTCTTCGCCTCAGGCCATCGGTAAACTTGTGGCCTTGGGTAGCCCCAGACTGCTGCTTGCATATCCAGTCCTTCCCAGGCAAAGGAAGGACGCCTGGCCCTTCCTGCTGCTTCAGAGAACCTGCTTTGCAGACTCCATTGTATGCCCAGGAGTTCTGACTTGAGACTTGACTTGATTTCAACTTGATTTTGTCAACTCTGGTAAAGCCAGCTCTTTTTTTTTTTTTTTTTCCTAGTGGTATTAAAAACTGAAATTGAACCCAAGGCCTTTGCACCGAGCTACATCCTCAGCCCTCTTTTTAAATTTTTATTTTGAGACAGGATCTCACAGAGCTGCCCAGGAAGACTTGAACTTGCAGCCCTCCTTCCTCAGCCTTCCAGAAAGCTGGGGTTACAGACGTGCACCACCACGCCCATCACACCTCCCTATCTTAACCACAACATGCCTTCTGCTTCACATTTCCATATTCACATTTCCATGGAAGATTCTACTTTATGAAGATGCTATGATTTATTTATCCATTCAGGCACAGGTGGGCATGTGAGTTTTCAGTCTGGCTGTATTATGAATAATGGTGCTATGAAAGTTCTCTTGCGTCTTTTACACATATACACATTTCTGTACGTACACATCTAGGAATTGTGGGACTGGCAAGTGGATATACAGCCATAACTCTGGGAGTTGCTGTCCAGGTTGCTTACACCAACTTCTACTCCCATTAGGAAGGCAAGAGAGTTCCAGGTGCTCCACATCCACCTCAACACTTGGTATCATCAGTCCTCAATTTCAGCCATTCTCGTAGATGTGTAGTTTTATTTCACATTTCCCTGAAGACTAATGCTGGACAGCTTTTCGTAGATCTTTTGCCAGATATCCTTCATGATGAGCCTGTTTATGTTATTTTCTCACTGGATTATCAGTATTTTTCATACTGATTTGTGCAAGTTTTATATTTATTTTGGATTCAAGTCTTTCACACTGCATATATTGTAATTATCTTCTCTGTGGTTTGCCTTATCATTATCACTCTGTTCATAGTCTATTAATTTTTAATGCAGTCCAGGTGGTCACTTTTTCTTTGCAGTTGGCTATTTGTGTGTGTGTGTGTGTGTGTGTGTGTGTGTGTGCACGCGCGCGTGCTTTTTTAGGGAATTAGAAGCTCCTGGGAACATGTCCTGGAGTTGTCTGTTTCCTGTTGATGTTTGTTAAGCATTCCCAATGCACTGGGCACTGAGCACAATCTTCCTGAAACCCAGAATTGTTATTTTTTAGCTCTGGGCAGAGTCTTGAAAACCACGTTCAGTAATTCCTCAGTTCTTGCAAACTCTGCATTGGGTGAAGACACAACCACAGCCATCTTCCCCAAAATCATAAAACAAGTTAAGTTTGTAAACTGAGGTGCCCCTGTAATCTGTCAGCCTCATTGTTTTGGTCTCTTCTAAGTCAGAGAGATATGGCCACCATATCATGTGACTCTCACATCATTGCAGGTTGTGGTCCACAGGGAAGCTCTGATTGGCCCAGAGAAGTCACATGTCCCTGGTGGGGATGACAGAGGCAACATTGAGACTGTAGGTTCTGTGAATGGCTGACAGCCCTAACAGATCCCACATAGAGTAGAGGAAGGAACTGCTCTTTACCATGACATTCCAGGCAGTCCAGACAGGGCCCACATTATGGCTGCCTTCCTGAGCAGTTTTCTTTATTTCTTTCTGTGTTTCTTGCAGGGAGGGGGATTCTGGGGATTACATTTAGGGCCTCAAAGGCATTGTGTATCTCTTTTTTGGCAGTGCTGAAGATGGAACCCGGGGCCTTGTACATGCTAGGCAGGTGCTCTACCGCTGAGCCACACCCTCAGCCTTAAGCACTGTATTCTTAAAATGAAAAATGAAGTCAAGGGCCATCACTGTCTCCTCCTGCTCTTTGTGAGGAATAAATGACAAAACATGTGGAAAGCACTTGAAGAGAGGCTGGTATGTAGCTGTGATGCAGCATCAGGAGCAGCCACAAGGGGAGCTGCCCAGAGAGCAGGGCCCTCTCTTCTCTCCTTTTGAGCTGAGGGAGGCCCAGGAAGCAAGAGGATTGTCACAGAGCTGGGCCTGGCCTCCCTTGCCACCTCTGCTGCTCCCTCCACTCACCTCCTGGAAGGCAGGTGTTCTGGGGTTGATTCAGCTTCTCTTGTTTTCTAGAGGTGGGTGAGGGAGAAAGCCATTGAATCTTCATTAACATAGACTTGAATGACAGCATCCTCCCTTCCTTTGCATCCCCCTCCCATCTGCTGACCCTGTACTTCTTCATGGCTGCCCATTCCACATAGCAGATGGCATAGGACAGAAACCAATTCTCAGCCTCATGTTTTCTTTAAAAAAAAAACAGGGCCAGGGATTTAGCTCAGTGGTTCCAGCGCCTGCCTCGCAAGCACAAGGATCTGCCAGGCATAGTGGCACATGCCTGTAATCCCAGAAGTTAGGAGGCTGAGGCAGGAGGATCACCTCAAGTTCGAGGCCAGCCTATATAGTGAATTCAAAGCCAACCTGTACTATGTAGTGAGACCCTGTATGAAATAAATGGATGGATGGATGGATGGATAGATTGGGCATGGACAGGGTCGCATCATTAACCACTCAAAGCCCATGGCTAGAGCCCCCTCCTGTCTCCAGGACTTGGTCTCCCTCCCCCCACCTCCACAGTTGGCTCCCTTTGCTCCTCTGTCAGCCCCGTTCCTGCACAGCCCACCCACTATGTGGCACGGAGGCTCACTCCTCTCAGCACCCACCCCCTTCAGCAATTGTCCCGGGCCTGAGTCTCATCAGACCCTTCAAGGTGATCAGAAAAGGCCTGGCTGGCTGATGCTGACTGTAGCAGGCTCATGTGCCCACTTTCGGATGCAGGAAGTCCTGTGTCCTCCCTGGACATTTCAGGTACAGGCAGAGAAGCAGTTATTTTCAGAATTAGATTCCAAGGCAGGAGACACCAGGAAGGAAACCCGGATGAGTGTCCACCCTGTGCTCCAGGTTCTAACACTGACTGCCAGGAAGTGGGAAGCCCTACGGGGGCCATTGCGGTGCTGGCAGGAGTGTCTGTCCCTCACCTCCCAGCAGCAGGGGAGCAGGGGAGAGTGAAGGGATGTGTGTGACTCAGCAACCTTCAGAGACTGGCTACAAGCAGGCAGTGAGGACCCAGCCGATGGAGTGCGGGTGGCACGAGGAATCCCACAGGCCTCCCAGCCAGTCGCTCCTGTGTGGCTTCCTTCCATCAGCAGCACTGTGCTTGCCAGAGACTAGAGGTGTCGGAGTTGGCAGAACAGGGCTTCTTCCCTTGTTGTGTGTGGCACTGAGGGTGGACGAAGCCCAGCGCCTCCCAGTGGGTCCACTCGGTCCCGTCTCACACGTGGGTCCCTGGATGGTTGCCACGGGCTGTGACAGAAGAGAGATGGGCACAGTCTCAGGCAGACGGCAACCAGGAGGGGCCTTAAGGAGCACCTGAGTTCTGAAACTGAGGAAACTGAGGGCCTTGTTTTCCAGGAACTGCTCACTGTGCACTGAACCAGCAGCCTCCATCACGCCAAGAGAAGGCATTTCTGGTGTGACAAGAGCATTTTAGGTGGGAGAACGCTGAGGGGTTTATAAAAAGAGCGATCACCTAGCCGGGGCGGGGAGCCAGGGTTCCCTCCTGTCCATTCTGGGGTGTGCCAGGAGCCATGCCAGCCCTAGGCACATGGAGACGGGCTGCTGTGATTCCTGCCTGCACCAAGGTTGCAGTCTAGAGACAGGCAGACAGGTGACAAGAAAGAAAGAAGTGTGTGACCCAGTGTCATGGTTCCTGCTTTGAAGGAGATGTGGGGTGGGGTGCTCAGGTTCAGGCCCGGGGGAGGGGGTACCCCGCCGCTTCTGGGCAGCCAGGAAGCTGTGACCTGGATCCGTTGTTTTCCCAGAGCATAAAAATGCCCTAGTTTTCCCTCTCCTCGGGCTCTGCTGAAGCTACGCCAAGAATTGGCTTTTAAAGGCTGCCTGAAATGTGGTCTAGAGCCAAAAATCTATAGAGCCAGTGCATTTGTGACCTTGTCAAAAATGCTTACTGAGGAAAATCAGGAGGTGGGATTTGGGATTTTATTTTTTCCCTCTTTCTTAGAGTTTTTTTTTTAATCGTCTCTTTTCCCATCCCTACCCCCCCTCCCTTTCCAGCCCGGCTTGTCCCTCACCCAGCAGCCACAGCATTTGTATCTTCCATTTGTCCACACCTCCCCCACCTCAATCCCTCACCACCCCCTGCATCAGTAATGAAAAATACCAAGTGGGTAAAAATAAGGAGACCAGTGATAGCCCTGGAAATTAGGCCACAGCTGTCAGGCCGGGCCAGAGCCTTGCGTCTGAGAGTGGAACTGCTGGAGGCAAGTACTCACCCTCCTCCCTGCAAGGACAGAGAAGAGCCTCTGCCTGGCACCCAGGAGGGCAGTGTCGCTGCGCCGGCCTGGGGAGCACCAAGCGGCCAACCTGTCGCGTGTGCCCACCAGTGGGGACACCGCTGTGGGACCCCGAGTGGCAGCATCGCGGCGCGGTCGTGCTCTGTGGGAGCAGATGGGGTGGGAGCAGGGTGCCCAGCCATCGGATCGGACGGGTCCAGGAAAGCTTCCGGAGAGAGGTGGTGCCTACGCTGCCACGAAAGATCAGTGGGAATGAGCTGGGGCCAGGGGTGGGACGGCATCTCTGGGAGGCTCGCTGCGTGGCTGCAAGGGGGCAGGGGCGACCTGGCCCTGGCTGCCTCCCAGCAGCCCTGTGCCTACCCAGTGAGCCACTGAAGGACCCAAGCAGGCTCAGAAAGCACTGTCCAGCTGGGTAGGGTGCACAGTCCCTGAGAGGGCAGAAGCCACGACGGGCAGCCTCCCGGAGCCTTCGCACAGGCTGCAGGTGTGTGGAGGCTATGCCAAAGGAACTAGCTTCTCCACAGCCCCCAGAGCTTCCAGGGAGCTGGAAAGGAAGTGGGGTCCAGAGCCCATCAGGGGAAGAGTGAAGTAAATTAGGGGGAGACCCTCAGTCTCTGGGGCTGCTGTGGCCTTTAACCCCTCCCCCGCCCTAGCCTCTTAAGACCCCTTAAGGAGCTGGCTCGGGCAGCTTGCTTGGCAGAGGATCTTGCTGTTGCATCATTCTGCAAGATTCTGTGGTGCTGGGATCTAAGTTTAAATCCACTCTACTCGTCACTGCCCTGAGCTTGTTTGGCTCAAGGGACTCTGGCTTCCACAGTTCATTCCAGGGGCCTGAGCACTCAGCTGACTTGAATCTGCTGTCTCTCCCGAGTAGAGTAAAGCCAGCTTTTCCTTCTTCCCACCTGGGCCGAGCTCCTCTTTCCATGATGGATGAAGTCCTACCTCCCCTTTCCAAGAGACACCCCCCACCCGCACCCAGCCACCTCTGTTGGGAGCCCAGCCTCTAACAGCTGGCAGAGTTCTGGAATTCCCTTCCTTCCTGCCTTCCTTCCTGCCCTTGAAGCCTGAGCAACTGCCCAATCCGGCTCCTTCTGCTTCTCTCAGGCCCCCCAGTAGCATGGTAATTGCTTTCTGAGGTCTTCAGCTGTGCTTCCCATCTGCAAGCATTTCCGTCCCCTGACCCTCTGCAGGAAAACCTATCTGCGCTCTTTCCCCTGGGGGGAACCCCAAGGGTGAGAGGTGAGGAGAAATGAGTGGGCCTTGCAGTCTTCTCATTCTGATGGTGACGCCTAAAATTAGATGGCTCACCTACGGCCACTTTCTGTTCCCCACCCCCAGGGCCTCAGGTCCCCCTCCCATCCAGAAGGGGCCCAGGGCCTGGTGTGACAGCCAGAGGCCTGGAGCAGCTGCCAAGTGTTATCTGTCTCCAGCGCTGCCCCAGAGACGAGTATCTGTAGTTACAGCTCTCGAAGGTCACAGCCTTCGCTTCATGCTTGTGGTGTTAGGAGAGTCTCAGGCTCTCTTCACACACACACACAGCCCAGGGTCGTCTTCCGGAGCCAGTGGTGGGTTTCTGTCCGGGCAGGAAAAGACCGCCATTGAGGGTGCGGCTGCAGGCCAAGCACGGCTGGGAGGAGAGAGGCCAGGGGGCAGCACCATCCGATGGGCAGCAGTGCCACCTTGGAGGGGGACACCGTCACCACCTCAGACCTTGTGCTGTGATTGTCCCCACCTGCCCTCCATCCCTCTTGCTCACCTTGATTGGCTGTGCCCTGCCCCTCAGAAAAGACATGTAGACAGACAGCCCCACAACCCTTTGTACTTAAAATTGGAAGAAGATAATTACATGAAGCACAAGTGATGTTTAAATGGCACCCACAAGGGCAGCCTTCCAGGGCAGAGCCTTGGTTTTGTTTACACTCTCAGATCTTACACTGCTAGTGGTAACGTCGTGCCCATAACAGCCAGGCCATTCGCGCAAGGCAGTGCTCCTGCTCGTGTGAACAGGGGCTTCGTCTCCATTGATGACTTCTCTCATCTGGCAGTTCTATTTCAGGGGAAAGCACCCCCTGTAGTAGGCACTCCTGCCTCAGAGTGGAGCCAGGCCTTTTCTTCATATTATGCTAATCACTCCTTGCAAACAGGCAGACTTTGTAGGAGGTTTGCCTGGTTTTAGATGAAACATACGCCTTTGAAGCAAGAAGAGCCACAGTAGCTAAAAATACCACTTCCCGGCTGTTGATCCTCTCATTTGTAAAATGCATGTTTCCATTGTTAAATCTGCAGCAGCCCCTCTCTCTGGAGAGGGGAGCTGTGCCACCACACCCCCGGCAGAGTCCTACCTCCCACAGGACAGGCGCCACCTTACCCCAGCCCTGCTCCGAACTCTGCGGCTGTCAGTATCCGTGAGGGGATCCTGGACGTCCTCAGATGTGTAGGACTCTGCGTACTTTCATGTTACAGTTTAAAAATACCAGAACCATATAAAATAGAAATAACCATATAAAAATGGAATAACGCAGAATATAATGTAGTGTACAAAAGACTCTACCACCACATCCTCCTCCAGAACAAACCTCCTCGTCAGCTTCCTGAATTTCCATCCAGAACCTTTTCTGCACATCTACAAACACAGGGCCTGGTGTGGTTGTGTCCGTAGCAGTGACCCCACATTCAGGATCTCTCCGCAGCCTGCCTTGGCTCCCCCTCACGCTGCCTGGACGAAACACATCTCCTTCAAGATTGTGACCTCCGTTAGACACTGCCCTTTACTTTCCGGGCCACAGCACAGTGTCTCGGGAGCACAACCCCACTCCCCATTCTTCTCTGTATGTGACTGCCTGGTCTCTGTGCTCCAGTGGGCAGCGGCACGATCCTGGGGTACAAGAACTGGTCTCTCCTGCCCAGGACAAGGTCTGCTGGGGAGGTAGGGGAGGCTGGTCTGTGACTGAGTCCTGGGACTCATTCCCCAGGGTGATTTCCAAGGATGCCTCACATCTGGGGTTCATTCTTATTCTCACACATTTAATCCGGTGAAGATTTCCTGGGCTGGCAAGGAACATTTGGATGAAAAGCCTATTTCATGCATCTTAAAATTCCCTGAAAAATGACTAATCACAAAAGGAATTTTTCTAGCCTCCTGGCGGGCGGTGGAGGAGGGTGAAAATAAGAGAATACCCCCATTTGGACGCACATAACCTGAAGCTGCCCCTCCATGCTGCCTTGTGCCCCCACACCCACTGTGGCTCTGCCCCACACCTCCCAGCCTGTGTTCCAGGAGGCTGTGCAGTGCGGCCGCTCTGATGTCTGCTCTTTTGTCACCAGTACTGAGGATTAGTGTCTGACTTCCCTTCTGTTTTCTGCCACTTGTCTCGGTGCCCTTTAAGTGGGCACTTGTAAAGAGCTACAGAAAACCAACTCAGTTCATAAAATATCACAAAACCCTCAGACTAAAGATGTGAGGACCAGAAAGGCCCTGGTCATTTTAGCTCCTAATTGAGGGACTGTCATTGTCTATAGATGTCCTACACAGCTAGAAAGGCAGGACTGGCAGGTGCCAAACACAGCGGCTGGAGAGCTGAGCTTCCTCGCCACGGAGGCTGAGGCTACAGTGGGATGAGACCAGTCTCGAGGCTACCAGAGGAAGCTGGAGTCCTGGGCAGGCACAGGTCTCTAAGAATGGGTCTCTTTTTTCTTTTGTGTGTGAGGAGGAGCTGAGGTCTGTGCATGGTGGGCAGAGACCAGCAGGGAAGTGGAGGGTGAAACACAGGGCAGAACCAGGGTCCAGGGTCTGAGGAGGTGAAGACAAGCACCTGGGGCCTCTGCCCAGATCCCCAAGCTTGGCTGAGCCCCAGCTCTGTGGTTATATATCTCTGAAACTGCTGGTAAATCCCTTCCATTTCCACCCAGCCTGGCATCTCCAGCACCCAGAGCCATCACCGTTGCTGAGGTAGTTTGGGTCAGCAGGCCTAAGGCCGTCACAGGAAGCTGAAAAATGCAGTGCTTACCCCTGAGGGAGGAGGTTTCTCCTTGTGGTCCTTAGGTGACGTTAACATACTGGCAGACTTGGGGGACCCTCAATTAGGTGCTGTTCCCGGCTCAGGAATCACCTAGTTCAAGAGAGTAACTGTGCACTGATGCAACCAGAGGTTCCAGCAGAAATCAAAATGGCAGCGCCCGTTGGAACACCCGCCAAGCACAGTAAGTCCTCTGCAGGAGATGCCTTGGGAGCGTGAACTCTCAGTGGATCCCGGACATTACCGGGTCCCACAACCACAAGGACAGCCCACTTTGGTAAAGAGTTTGGGAGAGGGAAGCGTTCTCACTTCAGGGCTTAACTTGCTGCATGTTGAGGCTGCTCACCCAAGTTGGGCTCATGCTGTCGGGGCAAGGGGCAGGGCTGTCCCACATCGTCGTGCTGACGGCATCTGTAAATGTCTGCGGTTGTGTAAACAGCAGGGAGGGTGCCCTCAGACTGGAACAAAGCAACAAATTTGGGAATAATCGGATGAAGTAGAGGAAAATATGAACAGAGTGATGGTAACAGGAAGACCTTTGGGTCTGGGGCTACTCCGGCGGGTAGAAGCAGCAGCCCCACCAGGCGGCTCTGGGCAGTGCTGTTGCTCACCCGCCCTGTTTCCCGAAAGGCCATGCCAGAGTGTAAAGGGAAGTGGCAGAGAATAAGGGTGCCTCTCCCTTCCCTGTCCCAAGGAGCCAGAATGAGGCCACTTGTCAGGGCGCAGGGGCATCTCTGCCCTGAGCCTTCACACGGCGGGGATGGGAGCCCCTGGATGGGTGGGAAGAGGGACTGGGCCTGGGTGTCCTTCCATGGGTACTGCACCATGTGGGATCGTCTGGCTGAAAGGGGATATGAACTCTGACCCATGGTGTCCCCCGTGGTGTGGCCTTAGACCTGGGCTTCAGTTTCTTCCTCTGTGAAGAGGTGTG
Source organism: Fukomys damarensis (assembly GCF_012274545.1). Taxonomy (NCBI): domain Eukaryota; kingdom Metazoa; phylum Chordata; class Mammalia; order Rodentia; family Bathyergidae; genus Fukomys; species Fukomys damarensis. The sequence continues at coordinate 37,137,714 of NW_022900944.1, forward strand.
GAACACAGAGGCCTGGCACAGCCTCCGGAGGAAAGCCTGCTTAGAGCCAGAGCCCAGAGGGCCTCAAAGGAGGCAGAGGTTACGTCAGTGGTTCTCTTCTGGTCACCAAGGAGACTCCAGGGCAGTTGGGGCTCAGGGGTACAGTTTCCCTGGCAGTCAGCCTTGACCACATCTCCCTGGGCACCAGGAGTCATCGTATTAGAATGCCCCACCCTGGACCTCAGGCAGCAGCTGGCCTGAGACCCACAGTTGGGAGCTACTGCCTCTAAGAGGTTTCTGGGAACCTGCTGTTGGAGTTACCCCTGTGACCCCCTCCCCATATCTGAGTTTGGGTCCTGACTGCTTCCCTTCTACCCCCTTGGAGTGTAGACCACAGGCCAGCATTGTCCTGGCCAGAGGCGGTCAGTGTCTGCCACCCACAGAGAGCTTCTGGAGAAACTCAGACTCGGGGAGTCAGAAGGCCCTCGTGGGGCTGGGAGTAGTGCAGTGGTAGAACAAGGTCCTAGGTCCAGTCCCCAGTCCTGCAAAAAAAAAAAAAAAAAAAAAAAA
>NW_022900944.1:37138958-37158740 GCF_012274545.1 Fukomys damarensis
AAAAAAAAAAAAAAAAAAAAAAAAAATCCAGTGATGTCTTTGTAGAAAAGTATGCCCAAGTCATGAGGTGAGTCCAACACAGGGGCCCTAGAGCCCGTGAGTTAGATGTATGGCCAGGCAGCTACCAAGAGGTCAGCTTCCGGGGCAGTGTGATGGGACATAGACAAGGCCTCTGGTGTGGCCGTGTTTGCATTCTTTTAGAAAGGGCCTGGGCTGCAGCACCACCTGTTCTGTGTTGAAAGCACTGTGCATACAGGACATGCCTGTCTGTTATCTATGGCCGCTATTGGGAAGGAAGTGGTGATTCCGGCCAACAAAGTCCCTGTGGTCGTAGTGGGCAAGAGCAGGCCTGATCCCAGGGCTTGGGTGGATCCTAGTGCTTCTTAGAGTTCTTTGTCATAGAGACAACAGGATTTCCTTTAGTGACCTATCCCTTGAATTTTGTTTGCTCTGAGGATTCAGAGATGAAACTGAAGCACTCAGGCAGTGGGCCTCCATTCCAAGGGCTTCAGTCTGGATGAGGATGGCCCCCAGGCAGGGGCCAGACCCACCCTGCTCTTGCCACATGCCCTGTTGTCTGTTCGCCAGCCTTGTCTTCCCTCTGCTGTCCCTGCCCTGCAGTACCAGGACCCATCTCAGCTGAGACCGCAGTCTTCCCATTCCACCCAGCCTCAGAGCCTCTAGCAGTGGGGTTGAACCCCTGGCCACATTCTCGGGTATCTCCATGTGCAGCCTCTTCTGAGACATAAACCCAGACCTCATTGTGTCAGGCACCGTCCTTTGGCACTTCTGAAAGTACCAACCCACACCAGACAGCTCTCAAGAGCCCCAGTGACACATTCACAATTCACTCACTTCCCTCAGCCCCTTAGTGTACAGCTCCGTGTGCTGGCCAAATTCTACCTCGGAGGTGACCAAGCCCTTCCTGGCTGTTGATGTGTGGTTCCTCCCACAGGGGCCCAGCCTCGGCCGTGGGAAGATCAAGGTCTAGGCCAGTGGTGGCAAACCTATATATAGCAGGCATGATTTGTTTTTCTTTTAATACAAAAGATGTTAATGTATGAGTTCCTTCGAAACTAAAACCTCAGTATTCAGGTGCAATTGCAGTGTTGACACTTTGCAGTAAATAAGTGGGTTTAGAGTGCAGTTTGAGCTCTCATTTTTTGTGTGTTTGTTTGTTTGTTTGTTTGTTGTACCAGGGATCAAACGGAACCTTGCGCTTGTGAGGCAGAGGGTGGAAACACTGAGCTAAATCCCCAGCCCAGGGCACTCGTTTCTAAAAGGTTCGCCATCACTGGCCTAGGCCCCAAAGGAGCAGGTCTGGAGCTTGAGGGGTCAGACACAGGTTTAGGAAGGCACATTGGGAAGTAGCCACCCAGGAGCAGGAGGGGCTGGGGCTAGGGCTCCCTGAGAAGGCGGAGTGCTAGAGTGGATGGGCAGTGGTTACAGGCCAGGGCTGGTGATGGGAGCACCTGGAACATAAAGTCCAGCAGGACCCAGGCCAGGCACAAGATGATTTCTGTCCCAGGGAGAAGATGGAGAGAGAGGAGAGGAGAGGAGGCGAGAATCACTTCTTATGCTCTCCCTTGCTCTCTGCTCAGTCCCTAGAGCAAACCCAAACCTGGAGTGAGGCCTGGCTGCCTCAGGGAGACCACCTGATTTTCTGCCCCGAAGAGAGCTTCCCTGGAAGTCTCTGGATGAGCTCACCTCAGCCTGGCAGGAGGAGGGACAGACAGCTTAGAGGACAAAAGGCCCCTTGCTTCCTCACCTCGTCCCCATCATTCGTTGTTCCCTTTCCACTAACTCCCAGCAAGACCCAGAAAAAGAAACCCACATGTGGCCTCTTGTTCTCCTCTTCCTCCTCCTCCGCCCCCACTCCCCTAAGAAACTTTTAAGTGTATCAGACATATCAGCTGCATTAAACAAGATGAATTTTTAAGGCATGAGTTGGCAGGGTTACCATGGCTGCCTTTGCCCTGAGGGGCACACTGGCAAGGATTGATTGAAATAAATAAAACAGATTTCCAGTTTTCATACTTGGGAAGCAGAGAGTGGAAGGGGAGGGAGTGCGGGGGAGGGGCCGGATACCATGAAACTCAGGATCTCTGTAAACCTCAAATGGGAGGCTGCTCCTTCTCCCGCCCCATGGTCCTGATGACCCAAAAGCTGCGTTGTCTTGAAATTCCTGAAGGAGCTCAGCTGTCAGACTGGGACACAGCAGGGAGCAGCCCTCATTTCTAGCCTTGATAGTAGTTCACACTCTAGGGTTATTTGCTAGGAGACACCAGGCATCTCCTAGGAAAGCACCCTCGACCTTAGGCCACTGAAGGGGACGTAGACATCAACTAGTAGCCAGTACACAGGAAATGAGTGCTTGCCTCTGCATGTGTTGGGCTGGCTGGAGATGGAAACAGAGGATGGAGACCTATGGGCCGAAGGGAGAAGGGGAAGAGACGGAACCGGGAAGCCAGGGTGGAAGGGGAGATGGAATGGCCCAGCCCTGACCTCAGGACTCATGGCCACCAGGCACCTGCAGCTCATTGCCCTGCTGCCCACTTGCCCAGCCTGAGGCCACTTGTAGTGGTAGGAAGAGTCCACACCAACCTCTGGGAGGATCCTTGAGCCGGGAGTACCTGCCCCGGAACCCGCTAGAGCCCTGGCCCCCAGCACAAAATCACAGCCTTCACCCACCAAAGAGCCAGGCTTGCAGCTGGAACCCAGCCCACACCGTGAGGAATATTGGACCAGCCTAGGGGGGAAATGGCACCTGGTCATCCTGACAATGCCAGGAAGCAGAGAAGCAGAGGCATAAAGAGTTAGATGGAGCTGTGTTTAGGGACTGGAGGCTTCTGCTGAGCTTGGGCAACTTGAGGAGATGGCAGGCAGGCCTTCCAGTATCAACTGGAGCTGTCCACGCGACCCAGCCCAGCAGGAGGCTCCCAAGAAATCATCCGGCCCCCCCACTCTGTATGTGGCACTAGCAAGGCACAGTTCACAAGAACTGGCCCAGTGATCGTGCCAAGGATGGCAGGACAGGATCAAGGGGAGAATTTCAGAGCTGGGAGTCTGCCTAGCACTTGAAAGCCGAGGCTTGCTCTGAGTTTGCTGTCATGGGCCAGTCAGCGCTGAGGGTCACATGAGGGCTGCCGCAAAAACAGGCAGTATTAATAGCACCCAGGAGAGGCTGCAGGCAACAGTTGGGCACACCCAGCTCAGCACTGCCAGCCCTTTCTGCCCAGTGGGTGTGGACTCGAGTCTCTCCCCACCTGCCAGGCCAGCTGTTCTGCATTCAGCTGGTGGCCGTTGTGGTGTGGTGACTTTGTTGATCAGGACAGTCAAGAATGTCAGATACTCCTGGGAGGAAACCATCACACATCCCCACTTCTCCGTAATGCGCCCTGAGTCCTTCCAGTGCCCTTCCAGCACCCTGTAGGCATTCGGGGATCTTCACCTCTCTCTTCCTCCCTACGCGTCCCCACCGGGAGGGGGGGGGCTCACTGCTCCTGTCTGTCGCCACTCCCTAAAAAAGGCTAGGGAGGAGGGTGCTGGTGAGCACTGCTCCCTCCCCAGCCACCCATGGATCCGCATTCAGGGTTGTGACAGTCACAGGCAGGCGGTGACCTTACTGGGTGACAGGGCCAGAGGAGACCCCAAAGGTGACTGGCGTGAGTGTCCCAAGGCCACGGCCAGGGGACCTGGGGGGTACGAGCTGACAGTCTGGACACCATTCTGGCCTTGGTAGCTTTGCTTGTCCTGCTCTCAGGGCGTGTGGGGAAGTGGAGTCAGGAGTCATGGGAAAAAGCCTTCCGTGAAGCTGCCCTCGGACCCACTCTGCTGCCTGTCCCTGGCTTCTTCCCTGCGGTGTCCTATGAGCACTGCCTACACTCCTGCTCCAGCACAGGCTCCTCATGCTCTGCTCTAGGCCCCCAGCAGAAGCCTCGCAACCCCAGGAGCCCGAGAGGTGAGGCGAACCATGGCTGTACAGCGGCCCTTCTGCTCTGCATACAGCCCCAGTAAGAGCCACAGGGAGGTCTTGTCCTCCAAACCAAGGCTTGGCTCTGCCTGAATTGTCTGTCCAGTCCCTGGAGGGAAAGCAGCACGCGGTCCCCTTCCCACAACCCAGGGTAGGGTGGAGAAAACAGCTCCAGGCTCCCGTCAGCCTCTGCTCACCCTGGCCATTGGCCATAGGGGTGACTAGTGGGTTACAGTCACACAGAGCCCAAGGCACCCGCAAGGCCTCGGGTGCCTGGCAGGGCTCAGAAGAGCGCCTTCCTCTGTGGCCCCCACTGAGGCTGGAACCTGGCACATGGTGATACCTGGTCACTGTTGGTAGTTGAAGGTACAGTGACACGAGAGCTCTCAGTAACCTGGCAGGTGTCATGCGGCCACAACCAGGCAGATGCTACCCAGAACACCGCCCCTGGCCCCAGCAAGGGACTCAGTCTTGGTCTCTGAGGCTGCCCCAAAGAGGGACATTCCAGGGGCAGGACAGCATTAAGGGGAAGGGACAGAAGCTGTTCCTGGCCCGGCATGGAAGACCTGGAAGTAGGGGAGCAGCTGAAGGCCACAGAGGGTGAGCAGGGCCACATCCCCAGGGGCTGACTTCACTGCCACTGAGTAAGGAGCCCTTCCTGAAGTTCTGTGTCCCTCCCCTCCGGCCACTTCCCTCCTGCTCTTCCATGGGCCGCAGCCACACAAGAGAACCCACTTCATCTGCACAAGTAATGGAGCCCTCCTAGATCCCCTGCAGGTTCCCACCCACCCCTGCCCTCCTTGTCCCCGAGCACTTCCCAGGCCATCAGCTCATGGTGAGCCTCACTTTAATATAGGGATTCAGAACTTGGGCAGGCCTGTAATGGTTGCAAGCTGTGCTCCATTATCAACACAGTGCTTGGGAACCAGGCAGGCAGCTCAAGCCAGGCTGGGGCTCAACAGAGAAGCGATGACGCAGCAGTCTTGTGAGGCAGCCATCTGCCAGGCCTCCCCTGGGCAGGGGCAGGGACGGGCACTGGCAGGCCGAGAGGTGAGGGGGATCTCGGGCTGTGGAAGCTGCCGCTTCTGGGTCTGGAACCCCCATTCCTCCTCCCTGGTCAGCTGTGTGACTGATGGGCAGTGTGGGTCCTCTGAACCGTCCAGCCCGCTCAGGCCGTGCGAGGACACAGCAGGAAGCCACATGTGGAAACCGGCTGCCTGTACAGATCCTGCCGTGGATTTGGGGTTGCAGTGAAAAGTGGGTCCTCCTTCCTCCCACCCCAGCTTCTTGACTCAAGAGATACTGGCATGCCGTTTGACTTCACCGCTCTGCAAGGCAGGCCTGCTGCACTATCCAGACTTACCCTCCTGCCCCCTTGGATGCCCAGGACGCTGCATTGAACCTGGTGAGCACCCAAGGCACCACAGAAGCTGCTGTTCCTGTCCCCACTGCCTGACACGTCCAAGCAGATTCACTCAGTACCTGGCACCTACTGAGGATGCCCTAGCCCAGTAATATCGTCACTGCTATCCCTATCTCTCGAGGCGTTGTGACAAGGTGTGACCTCCCTAGATGGCCTTGGAGTAAAGCAGGTGTGATCCCCACCTCTGCCTCTTCCCCTGGAGGAGCTGGCCCCAGAACAGCCTCCTGGGGCAGGGTAGGCCATCCATGTCTGGAGATAGTGGGATCCCCAGAGCCAAGCTTTGAGGGGTTCGCCCCACCGCTGCATCCTCTGGGTATTTTCAGAGGGAGATTCCTGGTGAGGAGGCAAGACAGTTGAAATATGGATGGTGTCCCCCAAAATCCATGTGGAATAGACTTGGTCCCAGGGTGGCATTATGGGGAGGTGCTTTGGACCTTATGGAGGACGTGCACTTGAAGGGGACTGTGGGACCTTGATCTTTCAGTCTGTGCTTCCTGGCTTGCTCCCCCACATGCTCCCTTCACAGGGCACCATTGTCACCACAGGCCCAAAGCAAAAGGGCCTGCAGATTGGACTTGAACTTCCAGAGCTATGACCTAAGGCAACCTTTTCTCGTACTTGTTAACTGTCTCTCATTTCACTGCAGTAAGGCAGAGCTGACTACTGCGGGAGGCTCAGTGCTCCAGTACTTAGGACTGTCGTACAAGTGCTGCAAACTCTTCTGGGATAAGATGGGCAGGGCAGGGCAGCCTGGGGCTTGGCCTGGCAGGGGTGAGGGCGAGATTGCAGTGACAGGTCAGGAAGCTGCCTGCGGCTGAGCAGACCGGATGTGCTGGAGTTGGTTAGGAATGTCCTCTGGCCTCCGTGAAGTCTTTGAGCAGAATGAGCAAGGTCCTTTCACACAGTGAGGGTAGCAGCCAAGGCCCTGCCTTTGCAGTTCACATTCTAGAGGGGGAGTCAGACAGGAATCCAGCACACAAGCACCCCAGCAAGGCAGGGTCTTAGAAGGGGCTGGCAGGAGGAGAGGATGCATCTGACCTAGGCTTCCCAGGACCCAGGGAGCTGAGACTTCTGTGGCCAGATGGAGCCAGCAGCCAGATGCCAGTGCCTCTGCAGAGCATGCCAGGCCCAGGCAGAGCAGGCAAAGCCCAAGCGGTTGGATGTCTGAGGGAAGGGTAGTGAGGGCTGAGGCTGGAGAGGAGGCATGGAAGGCTTGAGGTCTTGGTGGCAGCGGCAGGAGCTTGACTTTGTTAGAACATCGGGGAGGCCACTGACACAGGCAGAGCAGGGGGTCCGGGAAGGAACACGTGGGTCAGCACCTTTTAGAGTTGTCCCAGTTGGTTCAGGGAGGTGCCCTGTGGTATTGAGGGAAGTGGCCTCATCTTGAGCCTGACCCAGCAAGAGATGGCTGGCACTTGGCCCTGGATGACGGCGGCCAAGATGTGACAAGGAAGCCGAACAGGAGATGCTCAGATGGGAGAGCCCCTGGACCTGTTTCTGGACCAGATGGAGGGGCAGGGTGACCAAGGACCTGGTGGCGTGGGCTTGAGTAGCTGGGGGGGTTGTGATGCCATTTACTGACATGGGAAGGCACGTCTGCAGGGTCCACCTGCCAGGCTGTTCCATGTGGAGCTCAGAGGAGCTCGGCAGGAGAGGCTCACAGGGGACCCATGGGGACAATCAGGAGATGAAGAGCAGGGCACACCCCGGTCTCAGAGCGGGTGCAGTCAGTGGGGTTGGAGGAAAGGCAGGCAAGAGTAGTGTCTCTGGCAGCCAGAGAGGAGTTTCCAGAAAATGCTGGCACCCCGACCTTAGCGCCATTAGCTCTCCCCTTTTTTGTCCCTCCGTACCCAGCCCAGCCTGTCTTCACGTGGGCAGCCGCCCCACCCTCCGGCTCTGAGGGTCCAAGCTGAGCTGCGCCGGCCTGGGGTCCCTGGAGAGCGCTGCCTGGCAGCAGCTCAGCTGTTGGCCTCTGTCATGGAGACGGCAGCAGCTGCAGGCGACGGGCATTTGTGACCATTTGTCAGAAGGCTCTGCTTCTTCCCCAGCCTGCCCTTCTGGAACATTTCTGTCCCACGGCCTTGGAGACAGGGCTCATCTAGGGGTGGGAGGGACAGGAGGGGACAGGAAGCACTGAGCTTTGCAGAATTTCTCAACCCCCCTCCGGTAGGCTGGATGTTGTCTGCACTGTGGAGCCTCTGGCCTCTGTGTGTCCTCCTGGCTGCCGAGTAGCTCCCATTTAGACAGGTTTGCCCCCGCTTAGGAGATGAGAAAACTGCAGTGCAGAAGCATTGAGATCACACAGCTGGTGGTTGGGGCCACTGGACCCTGACACCTCTGACCACCTACCCAGCACTAGGACAGTGCATGCAGCAGAGGTAGCTGGACCCCCACACTGCCCATGGCCCATGGCCCCCCATGCCCCAGCGCGGGTGGGATTTCTCTCAGTCTCTGCCCAGGCCTGCTGGCTCTGTCTGGGGCTAGGCTGGAGACAGCTGGCCCACTGTTTGAGCTTCGTGGTTTGGCCTCTCCATTACCAAACGCTCTGGGATTTTTCCAGGGCTGGGGGTGGGGCAGAATCTTCCCCAGCCGGGTTGCAAAGTCACGGCTGGTATGCAGAGGGAAGCAGGACTCTGGTCCCTGATAATGCGGAGACCTGTGTGAGTTTGGAGAAGAGGCGAGTTGAGGCACGTTGCCTCGGAGTGTGGCGCGTGTCATTCAGCACAGGAGACCTTGTCAGGTCTGTGGTGATGTTTCCCTGGAACAAGGAGTCAGGCAGGTGACATCAGCCCCAGACAAGGACCATGCAGGCCACCAGGCCCTACCCAGCCGGAAGCACCGTGTCTCATGCCTACCTCCTCACCTACCATTTGCCCACTCCTGCCCCACCCCAACTGGGAAACCATGGACCCAGGTAGCCTTAGGGTACTCTTCCTCTCAAAGCCAGGCCCCTGAGAACATGGCTCAGGCTTCTGTCCTCAAGACCTGCTTGTCACTGTTGATGTCACCTAGCCCCAGGGACCTGAAAAACCGCTCTTCTTCATCCCCTGGGTTCCTTTTTATCATACAGAGTCTCTTCCACAAAGTCCGGTCCTTACCCCTAAGGCTCGTTCTAGAGAAATATTGCCAAGGGGTCATTGGAGCCAGGCACTGGCATTCCTGGCCCTGCACCTTCCTTGTCTGCACCACAAAGATGAATCTCAGGGCTGTCACCAGGGTCCCCTCTGCCCACCTGATCCCCTGCCCCAGGCAGGTGTTGGTCCAGGCTGGGGTTCTCTGACCTGAGCGCCCCCCCACAGGGAGAGGGAGGACAGTAACATGTGACTCGTTTGGAGTTTCTCAGGTGAAGATGAGCCAAAAGGAAGTCTAGAGGGGACAGGAGGGTGTTGTCATAGGGGGCACTGGTGATGTGTGGGAGCTCAGGAAGGTAATTCGGGTGCCCTGTAACATCCCAGGTGACCAGAAGCCCTAGTGCTTCTCTGGGGGTTGGACATATATGTAGCCTATCGGACTCTGGGATTCTGGGCCAGGTTGGGCAGTGCTGGGGCCAGGCTCTCCCAACCCATCACCACACAGGCTTTAGCACCACAGCCCCATCCCAGGGTCCAGAAAGGGCAGCTTTCCCCAGGACCCCGAAGGCCTGGGGGAGGTCTCCCAAGTCAAGGCCAAGAGTTACTCAGAGTGGCCCGAGCATAATCTTCAGTGTTTTCCAGGCAGCTATGTCTCCTGCTGAATGCAGAGAATATCTTTCACTCAATGGCTGACATCCTGCTCCGGGAGGAAGACCTCAAGTTCGCCTCCACCATGGTGCACACCCTCAACACCATCCTGCTCACCTCCACCGAGCTCTTCCAGCTGAGAAACCAGCTCAAGGACCTAAAGACTCTGGTACTCTGACCCCAGGCACCTAGCCCGCCTCTCGGCTGCCCACAGGAGGCTCATGGGAGGAGACAGGGATAAAATTGAGAGCTTCCCTGGTCTGGGGTAAAACACAGAGCCTCTGGGTTGAATGGCTATGTGTAAGCATCCGCCACGGAGTGAGTCACCCATTGCCTGACAATCTCTCTGCCTGCAGAAGGCTCCTTGCCCTGTGCAGGGTCCACGTGCCCACCTCAGCCCGCCCACACTGCTCCATCCAGACCCTGACGGGGTCAGGCCTCTGGATCATAATCCTGCCCCTGACCCACAGCTGCACATGTGTGCTGCACACGTGTCTCATAAAGCACCTGTCATGAGCGCCGAGGTGTCACATTGCTGCCTGTGAGGACCCCAAAGCCTGGTCACTGCAGGGCCAGGAGACACACGGGTCATAGGTGTCACACAACCCAGCCGAGGGCCGCAGAGGCCTCCAGGGACCCAGGTGCTGCGGCTCCAGGGCTTTCTTCCCCAGCTTGGGCTTCTGTCACCTCACCTCTGTCCCACCCCGGTCAGATCCTGCAGCCCCTCCCCAGGACTTTCGAGGACATCCAAGCCCATGTGGAAGGGCATCTGGGGCCAAGTGGCTCACAGTAATCCAGGCCACAGCCCTTCCTTCCTCCTGTGGTTCCTTCCAAACATTCGCAGAGGCCTTAAGAATTTTCCTGAGCGGCAGGGGCTCCCGAGGCATGGGCTCCACCGCTGGGCTGGTTCACGAGCATCCCAAGGGGCAGGACGAGCTGGGCTGCCCAGCAGGGAGGAGGTGGTGCCTGAGGATAGAGCAGGACCTGGCCGGAGAGCCCACCCCCGTGAGGGCTTCCTCCCTGTCTACACCCGCTCTCCCTTCCAGCCCCATAAGCTGTGGGACCACAGAGTTCTGGGAGGACAATTACTGTCATTTGCCACAGACAGAAGTGCCAGCAGTAAGGGTAGGCTCACTCCCGACCAGGCCCTCACTGCCGCCGCCGCCACCACACTCCCCTGTGGGACTGGGAGGTAATGACAGGGTCTGAGGAACTGTCAGCCTTTCCTTTGTGACAGCTTCTTCCCAGCGGGGCTGCCAGACACAACCAGGGTGCTGAGCTGGCACCCTGGCCGCTCCCAAGGGGCCCCGGGTTCTCAGCCCTTGCACTGCTTTATCTCCGAGGGTCCCACGACGGGAGAGCAGGGCCTTCTAACCACTGCCCCTCTTCCCCCAGGAGAGCCAGAACCTGTTCTGCTGCCTCTACCGCTCCTGGTGCCACAACCCCGTGACCACAGTGTCCCTCTGCTTCCTCACCCAGAACTACCGCCACGCCTACGACCTCATCCAGAAGTTGTATCCTTCCTCTCGCTGCTCTCCACCCTCGACGGAGGGGCAGGAGGGTGCCCGCCAGCCGTCCTCCTGCCCCTGTCCCTCTGCTCAGTCTCCGGGGTTTGTCACATCAGAGCCACCCCGGGGGCACCATGAAGGATACATTTGGGATAGCGCTGTTGGCAGCAGACAGAGCCCATCTCAGAGCTTCCTAGTGGGCCTCTGGGCCTGGAAAAACCTCAGGACCCGGCTGGGACCAAGTGGGCAGAGCCCAGCAGGTGCTGACAGGTGGCGCCTGACCCCTGCCCTCTGCAGCTCCTGTGGCCATTTCTGTGCCGGGCCCAGGGCTGAGGATGGCGAGAACACGCCAGGCTGCTGCAGGTGAGTGAGTGGGGCCAGCAGGGCAAGTTGGACCTTCGGAAGCAGCCGGAGCCCGGCAAGCTCTGTAGATGACACAGCAGCAGGTGTGGCAAGAGGCCGACATATGCCCCTCACACACCCCTCACCCCCTGGCTCATCAGAAGGCATCCACAGTAAGACTTTCTTCTTTTATCTTTTTTGGTACCAGGGATCAAACTCAGGACATGGCGCTTTCAAGGCAGGCAGTAGAACTACTGAGCTAAATTCCCAGCCCCACAGTCAGTTTTTTAAAGCCTGGAAAGCAAGGTCAGAGCACTGTTTTAGGGGGCAGAACTGGCCCATGCTGATGGCCCAGAGCAGGAGCTGAGGGAAGAGGGTGAAGGTCGGGTGGGGACTTGCCCAGCTCCCTCAGTGTGACCTGTCTCCTACAGCCTAAATTTTCCTTTTTGGCTACTTCTGTGACCCAGAGACCTGAAGGCTGCCACCCCTCCACACGTGCCATGGCACTGACAGGGGCTGGATGTGGATGAGAGAGCGTGGGCCCGCCCTGCCCTGCCCTCCCTGCCAGGCTGCAGAGCCTTGATAAGAGCCCTTCGGGCTCAGAAGGGTACAAAGGACAGAGCTGCCGGAGCAGACCCTGAGTGCCCTCAGGAGGGAGCAGCTGCGCCCTGTTCCATTTAGAGAGACAGAAAGGTGAAGAGAATAGACATAGACCCTTTGTAGGCCAGAATTTGCTTGGGGCGAGGCAGGCTCTGCCCAGGAACCGGGACCAAGCAGGAGGGTGTGAGCGGCTCTGAGCTTCTGGGTCCAGCTGCCTGTCGCAGTGGGGAGACTTTCCTTGACTGTCCATCCAGCGGGGACCTGGAGGTCACTGTGGACTTCCTCACAGAGGTGGACAAACTGGTACAGCTGATCGAGTGCCCCATCTTTACGTGTAAGACCTGGGGTGGGGATGGCTATGTAGACAGTTTAGGCCAGCCGTGGGCCAGCCTCGAGTGAGGTGGGGTGGAGCCGAGCCCAGCACTGCCCCTGGCTGGGGACACAAGCAGTCAGCCCAGGGACGCTTCTGAAATGTCAAGGATGTAAGGCAGGGATGACCAGGCTGAGACCAGCTAGAGGGGTGAGGACATGGCGTCAGAACTTGGCCCTGCCCGTGCCCTCAAGGTGGGCACATGGCAACAGGCCGCAGCTGATGCAGAACCCACCAGAAGGTCACTCTCAGGCTTGCCCCTGGCTGTCCCCGGCACACTGCCCCCTGCCCTGGCTCTCTGCGATCCTGGGCACCCTCCAGGTGCTCCCGTTTACCCGGGAGCTGCACCCTCTCCTCTCTGAAAGGAGATGGCACGTGAGCCTGGTGAGTAACACCCAGGCTGAATGTGCAAAAAAAAAGAGGCAGCTGGCTGGGTGCGCAGCTCTTGGCACCTCGACACATAACGCCACCTGCTCCCCAAAGTGGGCAGGCGGCACTCAGAATGACACGCGTGTGTTTACGGAGTGGTGGAGAAGCAGGAGGCAGCCCTGCCGGTGGCCACCTTCCTTGCCAAGCCGGTTGCCCGGGCCTCCAGCTCTGGCAGATCACCAGCACCCCCAGCCCGACCCATGAGCCTCCTTTCTCCCTAGAGCCAGCACACGCACCTGCTCCCAGGACCTTCCTGGGAAGGGCAGTGAGACAGCAGTGATGCTCCCTCGTCTCTCTGCACAGCGTCCTTCCCAGCTGAGTTGCCCAGATCCTGCGGGTGGTAGCCAGCTGGTGGCAGCTCAGACACAGGGCGGTCCTAGCTTCCCAAGGCCCAAGGCCTCAAACAGTCCCACGCTTCTCTAGTGCCGTGTCAGCGGTCCACAGAAGACATCCATGACCCCAACACGCATGGGGATTTCTCCCCACCAGCAAGCTAGTAGTCTGCACGCTTGCATTAGTTTTTTTTTTTTTTTTGGTACCGGGGATTGAACTCAGGTCCTTGCTCTGTGAGGCAGGTGGCGGACCACTGAGCTAAATCCCCCGCCCTGATTTGCTTCATTCTTGACACTGACTACTCAGACATAGCAGCAGATCCCATAGCTTGGGACTGGGTCCCCCAAACTGCTCCCTTTTTCTTCAGATCCCAGTCACAAGCCCGAGATCATCATACCTGTACTTCTGACCATCAGTCACAGTTCCCACAGCCCTCACCTTGGGTCCGTTTATGTGCTGGGCAGCTCGCACTTACCCGTCCCTTACAGAGGATACTGCCAAGGGCATGGGTGCACATGGGTGTAGGAAGGGGCCCACCCCCGCCAGGAACACCTTCAGGTTCTGCTGTCTAGAAGCGCTCAGTGTGTAGCCCATGCTGGCCTCGAACTCGAAGTGATCCTCCTGTCTCCTGAGTGCTGGGATTACCGGTGTGCCCAGTTCTCCTTTGGATTTTGATGGTCTTCATTACTTAGACATTCTTTTTCTCTCTCTCTTTTTCTCTTCCCCCCCACCTTACTGGGGATTGAGCCCAGGGCCTCACACTGAGCTACATCCCCAGCCCTTTTTATTTTCTCTTGTAAATTGCCCAACCTGGGTTCAGACCCACATCAGCCTCTGGAGTACCTTGGATTACAGGCGTGCACCACCATGCCTTTGGGCATTCTTGGTTAAATCTTTGGCTCTTGGTGAGCAACCCAAGCTTCCATGTCTCCTGGAGGTTGTGGGTGGGGCTGGAAGTCCCAGCCCTCTAATCCTGGCTGTCATTCTGCTGATCTGCTCCTTTGCCGAAGCTACTAGGGGCAGGAAACCCATTAGCCTACAAATAACTTGTTTTGGAGATTCCAAGGATCTTTGGAATTGTGTGTCAGGAAATAAGAATGAATACCTAATACATAGTTCACAGTATCACAGGTGGCCAGGCCTGGGGACAACTGTGCAGGTCCCCATTTGGAACTCCAGCCTCCTGGAGCAAGAGGAGGGGCCATGGAAGTTCCCAGGCTCCCAGCATCCCTCTGGACCCCTGTGCAACCTGTGCTAGAGAGGCTTTGCCCCCTCCAGAAGACAGTGGCTTTCTTCGTGACAGCCCAGAGGCAGGGGGGAGGAGCCAGTGATCTTGGAGAGGCACAGAGCAGAGCAGTGAGAACCTGTCTCCAGTCCAGGGTCCCCTTGGGGCCTTGGGACACAGCTGGCCTCCAGTGTGGTGCAGGCACCCTGGATTGGAATAGGCACTGGGTAAGGACCAGGGTGCATTTCCTGCCCTGGATATACGAGGTGAAGATCCAGAAGCACCTGCCAGACACTCCAGGCTTTGGTTGTGCCTCACTACACACAAAAGCATTTTTCCTTCCTGCCCTCCCTGAAAGCCGTCCTAATCCACTGTCTCTCTCTGCTCACCCTATTTATAGCTCTTGTGCTGGCACGTGTGGAGCTGACTGGGGAATCTGTTACTCTGCGAGCCCCCAGCCCTGGTTCCCAGGGAGGCAGCTGAGCGTAGGGAGGTGGGCCTGGCCCTACAGCAGGTTGGGGGTCATCAGACTGAGGCGACTTACGGAAACGTCAGACAGATGGGCCGGTGAGGAGAGATCACGGAAAGGGCTGGAGCCCTCCTGGAGGAGGCCACTGGCCTGGCTGAGGCTGGGTCCTCAGGCTACGGGTGCCCCCAGTACAGGGTTCCCGGGTGGCCCTGCACTCCACCACCACCAGTCTGAGGTGTGGGGTCTGGGCTGGGTGTGTTCCAGAACAGTACTCAAATCCCTGATCCCTGGCCTCTGCCCTGTGCCCTGCTGCAGATCTGCGCCTACAGCTGCTGGATGTGAAGAACAACCCCTACCTGATCAAGGCGCTGTACGGCCTGCTTATGCTGCTGCCCCAGAGCAGCGCCTTTCAGCTGCTCTCGCACCGGCTCCAGTGCGTGCCCAACCCTGAGCTGCTGCAGACCGAGTGAGTGCCTCTGTGCCCGCCCAGGAAAGGGTACAGGCAGCCTGCCGAGGCCTCCCCTTTGGTACTGCGGCCCTGTCCACCTGCCCTTTGGCCTTGTGAGTTCTGAGAAAGCTCACAAAGTGGACTGTACAGCAGGGCCTTCTCCAGGCCACCAGGGAGCTCAGTGTGACTGGGACTCCATGGCATTCAGGTGTCCCAGCGTCACCCCACAGAGGCCTGGATGGGAGAATGAGCCAGGGGCCGGGTGGCTTTCAGACCAGAGAGCCAGATACGGCCCCATCCCGGACAAGAGAGACCCCAGTGTCACCGGGGCACTCCCAGCACTATCCGAGGTGAGGTCGGAGGCAGGGATATGCCCGCAGCTCCCCACTGGGGCCCTGTCTTCCGGAAAAGCCGATCTCCAGGAGGCCCAGCATGGCATTCTCTGGGCAGGGGGTTGCAGGCTCCCACCCTGAGCCCACTGCTGGCCCCAGCCCTAGAGCCTGTTGGGCTGTGTCTATATTTGGTAACCCTTGGAGGCTTTGCCTCATCCACAGGCATTTGGCATCCGAGATGGAAAATTTCACTTGTCAGGTCACCATGGAAACCAGCAGAGCCACTGAGAAGATTTACGCTGAATGGAGCGCACCCAGCTTGCATCAGATGCCCTGTGTGTCTAGAATTCCCTCCTAGGCTGCTGGGGCCACGCAGCAGGCCTGGTGCCCTGCTCTAGCAAAGGGCCCCGGTGCTCGCCCTTGGGGTGGATTCAGCCGCCCAGGGTGCTGCCTGGCTCACAAGCCACTGGACGTCCAGGCTTGGGCACCTACCAGCCCTTCTCCAGGGGTGGGGCAGGGGACACCCGATAGGCCATCCCAGGCTGAGGCCCAGCCCTTCTTTCCTGCCCTTGTCTCGGCCAGCAGCGCTCCAGCTGGCAGGACTAGGCCCTTGCCACCTGCATCTTCTCCACTCTGGGTGCCACCCTGGTGACCCCAGGGACAGCGCTTGGCACAGTGAGTGTCCCAGAGAAGCAGCAAGGCAGCCGAGGTCTGGGCCTCCACCTGGAGCAATTCCAGCTCTGGAGACCCCGTGGAAAGGCCACACCAGCATCCCTGCTGCCACCCAGTAGGTGTTAGGGGCTCTTAGGTGCTGAGGAGGAAATAGGAGACAAGGCAGGTGGCTTCCCTCTGGTTCTCTGGGGAACCAGAGGACACCCCCAGCTCTGCATGCTACATTTCCTCTTGGTGGGGGCAGGAAGGCTTGGAGTTAGACCGCTCCCAACCTCCCCAAGCCAGGACAGGACATCTTTGCAAGGGAAGGCTGGGAAAAGGAGGATTTCCTCAGCCTCTCCCATAGTCAGAGTCCAGGAAGTCTTAAGCCAATTTGGCTTAAGGTAGAGAATTCTGTGAGTCTGTGGGCAATTCACAGACCTGGACTAGGATCTGATTCAGGCCCTGCTGTAGATTGGCTGTGTGGCCTCAGGCAAACCCCACATCCTCTCCGGGTTCCTGGTGTCTTCAGTAAATTTGGAGTCCACGGCGTAAAGGTGCTTCCTAGCCATAGGTTCCTAGCCTTTTCTCATAAGGGCCTGGGAAGAAACAGCCCCCCAGATGCAGGCACAGGGGCTGTGAGTGAGCAAGGGGTCTCAGGGACAGCTGGGGGAGGGGCCGGGGTATAGGGTTGGGCACAGAGGGACAGCTCACACTTTGGGAAGGAGGCTGAGGACCCTCGCAGCCCAAGCAGGGCAGACAGCTGGCAGACAGCTTGGAGTTTCCTGACACTGGAGGGAGCTGTGCCTGTCGGGGTCTGCATCCTCACAGCACCCACAGCCCCAAGGATGGTGGCCCTTCCCACAATCTGACTCCTCGGTGCTGGCCAGCATCCCTGTGTGGCTGGAACAGAGAACACGAGGGGCTGAGCAGTGGCCATGCCCGCTGCTATGGCAGGGAGAAGCTCTGACCTCCATGCTCCAAAGACCAGGCAACATCTCCCTCTCCCACCCTCAGAACCTCAGCCAAGAAGGATTTGCCCATCACTGGGGCAGGATGGGTATCTTTGCTTTGTTTTGTGTTTCAGTGATACTGGGCATTGAACCCAGGACCTCTACATTGAGCTACATCCTCAGTCTTTTATTCTTCATTTTGAAACGAGTATCTCACTAAGTCACTAAATTGCCCAAGTTGGGCCTAAACTTGAGATCTTCCTGCCTTAGCCTCCCAGAGGGCAGGGATTACAGGTGTGAGCCTCTACACCTGATTTAGGGGAAGGACTTTTGCCACCTTGAGGTCCCAGAGATAGGATGCATCCCACTCCTCCACACTCCTACCCTGCCTCATCCCCCTTAGCACCCCTTATCTTCAGACCCACCCTTGAGTTTGCTAGGAGTGTGGCAGGGGGCAGCCTACAGACCATAAGCACTGTGTCACCCTGGGCCTCCTGCCATGGCCTGCACTTAGGGCCCCAAGCTTGGATGTCCCTCGGCCTCCTCACACACCCAGGCTATTCTTGTGGGTCAGCAGCACCTTGGTCACAGGGCTGCTGTGCCAGGGAGGGTCCTTCCCATCCCCAGGGGAGGCAGCAGGGTACCACCCACAGCCCAGTCTCGAGAGTGGGTCCCACCCAGCAGATACCCGTCCTTGATGACCCAGCCATGACCAGGCCCAGTTCAGGAATGCAGCTACTGTCCAGGCTGTTTTCAGAAAGCGGGGAGACAAATGGACTGGCCCAGGGCATCTCTCAAGGCTGAGGGGAGCAGCACCTGCCTGGTCCTGCCCACAGCCCAGCAGGCCTCAGGAGGAGCCTTCCAGGCTGTGGCCGCAGTTTTCTTCCCTGGGCCATTGGTGAGGGTGCATTGCAGGGGGCGGCATCGCATTTCAGGCTGGAGGATTCTACCTAACAACAGCCTGCTTTCACGTGAGACCCCCATATCAAGGCCGCCAGCTGGCAACAGACTTCCACACAGATCTCCTCCAAGCCAGTGAGGCCACAGAGGAAAGGAGGCTGGGCTGGAGGATGGTTGGGAGTGGGACAGACCCAAGAGGGTCTAGTCACCCACAGCAGGCCAAGCTCCAGTCTTGAGGCAACACAGCTGCTTACTATACGCCACGCTGCTGTAGACGCATCACGTTCGCTAGTTCTGCGGTGCACAGCCTGTGCTGCTGTACAGAACATCTGGGAGGATGGTAGCAATAGGAGTGTAGAAGCCATTGCATATCCAGTGGTAAGACTAGCTTTCCTTCCTTGGGGTCAGTAACTATAGGACCCAGCGCCCCAACACTCAAAAATAAACGCCCTGCCAAGTTGAGGGCCCGGTGTCCCCAACCCTCATACTGTCCCAGAGAAAAAGCCAGGCTGCCTCCTCCTCCTCCTCCTCCCCTTTCCCCAGACCCCATTCCAAGCTCCAGCTGGCTTCCTGGCTGGCTGCTGTCCCTGGCTTTCACCCCAAAGGGAGCCACTGGTAAACAGGAAATGCTTCCCCATCTGATGCCTGCTCTGGGCGCCATTGCCAGCCCACTGGCTGTGAGAGAGGGGGTGTGCCTGGGGCTCCTGGCACACAGACACCGACTCGGCCCTCTGCTCCTTCCCCAGAGACAGTCTGAAGGCTGCCCCCAAGTCCCAGAAAGGCGACTCGGCCAGCATTGACTATGCAGAGCTGCTGCAGCACTTTGAGAAGGTCCAGAACCAGCACCTGGAAGTGCGGCACCAGCGGAGCGGGCGCGGGGATCACCTGGACCGGAGGGTCATCCTCTGACCTGCTGCTCGGCTTGGCATGGCCAAGGACCCAACAAGGGGCCCAGGAAGCACTCAGGGGCTTCAGGCCGCCTCCTCCGGGAGCCTGAGGACCAGCCCAGGGGAGGGGAGGGACACGGAGGCTGCTCTGCCACCCAGCTCCTCTGGGTCCTCCCCCAGTGCTGGCTGCAGACTGCTGGCTCCCCACCAGGGTAGGGCCAAGGCCTCAGCCGCCACCCAGCCTCTGGAACCAGCCTCTTTCTTATGCCCCTCTGTGAAATGAGCTGGAGCCCCTCAGCCTGGACCCTGGCCTTGTGCGGCTCTGTGTATGCACGCGTGACATGTGCACATTCCCAGGCGTGTATGTAGCCTGTACACACACAGGACCAGCGCAGAGTGAGTAAACGCGCAGCCCTCTCCCTGCCCCAATAAAGAAATGACAGAAACGCTAACCTGCACCTGCCTGCTCCTTCCCAACGGCACCTGGGCCTCCAGTGTCCTGGCGGCCTAGTTTGACACTGGCTGCACCACCAGGGCCTGTTCTCCACCACTGTAACCTACTCTTAACATCCTGTTTCCTCAGGAGTACTGGGACTCCTCCCCCTTGGGCAGGTGGGAGCTGAGCCTTGGGCTTTTCTGGATGGAAAGGAATTGCGTGCTGCAGGGCATTTTGCAGATTGCAGGGCAATGGAAGGAAAGGCCGGTCCAGGGAGCGTGCGGGGGTCAGGTGCCCCAACCCTCGGTATGCCCCCAAGAGCCTCCTCCCGCACTCCTGGGCCAGGGGTCACCTGTCCCCTGGCTTTGCCTGATGAGCCTCAGGTGGCTCCTGCAGCCCTGGAGTCGGGGAGGAAGGAGTGAGTGCCTGCTTCTCCCCGGAGCCCAGCAACGTGCAGCCCCATGAGTGGGTTTTACCTGCCTGGAGTCTCCAGGACGACGGGCTGTACTTCCGCCGCCCACGTCCCCATGTGTGCGTCCCCACGCACTGCCCAGGCATCAGGGATCGCTCTGACTAAGAAGAAGGTTGCCCCGAGGCCAGGAGACCACTATCCCCCAAAAGCCCGGCATTGGACTCGCTATCCGGGTGACATCGCCGCTGAGAAAGGAAGCAGAGGACTTAGGGACCAGGGTGCGGGGGGGGGGGGAACCTGCTCCCGAATCCCTCGTCATCCCGCCACCGCGCCCGCCTTTGAGAACGCGGGAAGTCCCCCAACCAAGACCCC
>NW_022900944.1:37159638-37175117 GCF_012274545.1 Fukomys damarensis
TGGATTGGGGTGTCGGTGCGGTGCCCAGGGTCGCCCCGCGCGCTGCCGCCCCGAGCCTGCGCACACTCGGGCTCTCTGCCGCCCAGACCCTCCAGCCATGAATGGGATTTGGCTCCAGGGCCACGTCTCTGTAGCCCTTGAACGAATCTGGGGTCTCTCCGGCCTCAGCCCCCTTCCTCCACAATGCCCCCCAACCCCCGATGACCCCGGAGCCCAGACAATGCTGCCACCCCCGAAGCAGAAAAAGATAATAAAGCAGAGACCGTTAACTCCTTCCTCACCGGCCTCGGCCCGACCCTGCGACAGCTGCCCAGCCCCCCTCCCGCAGCCACCCCAGCGAGCTCCAGGACTCCAGAGTCTCGCGGCTGGGGTCTCTGAATCCTGAGGGTGGGCCTTTTCATCACCTGGGCATGCGGGTCTGGCGGAGCAACCCCGTAGGAGCGCTTTTCCTAGCCCCACTAACACCCCGAGCTCTGGCAAAAGCTTCCCTCCCTTACGCTGACTATCCAAGGTCAGGTAGGAACAGGCCATCAGTTTCTGCGCACCCTGCCAGATGGGGAAACTGAGGCCTAGGGACAACTCAAGGTCATTAAGGAGAAGGCTGGACCCTGCCCTGACTTCAGCTCTCCCTGTTCATCTGAGGGTGTTGGGTGGGGGAATGCTGTTCCCCAAAGAGGCCAGCGTTTGACAGGACTGCCTGCCCAGAGCAGAGGCCCAGCTCCAGGGACACCGTGAGAGCAGGAAGCACTCCTACCCTTCTCTGTCATCCCCTTCCTTGGCATAGGATGATGGGGCAGGATCCGCAGGCTGGGCAAGGCATTTGGGTTCCCACAGGCACCAAAAGGGCCCCGCTCCCAGTCCCCACCAAGTGCACAGCACAGTCCTCCCAGGCCTGGGTGGGTGGGGGACGTCCCCAGGGACAGCTGCCGGATCCCTGTCCCCCAGGAAGAGGCCTGAACCGGGACTGCCCAGTGAGCAGCGTGTGAGGGCCCCCAGCATGGTGCACTCCCCCTAGGACCTTCATCCTCAGCATCTCCACCTGCAGGCCCCTGCTGCCAGCTCTCAGCAGCCTCTGCCTGCCCTGTGGCCATCACAGCCTGGGAACCAGGGTCCCTTTCTGGCACCGGCAGCCCAGACCACCTTGCCTGGCCATTGCTGTGCTGGCTGAGGGTGGGAGCTGCCCACAGCTTCTCCCGCTGGCAGCTGCACAGCATACACTGCAGCAGCAGCCGCGTCGGCCCAGAGGAGAGGAGCGCACAGTGTCCCCTCCCTCCCTGCCAATTGCAAGGAACTTGAAGGGGAGCCAGTAGGGCCCAGGCTGAGGCCCTGACTAGGTGGTGGGCAGGACTTGCAAGGGGAGGCATATGGGAGTGGTTCAGGTGTGGGGACACCCCAGACAGATTTGCATGTGTTCAGGGACAGAGGACAGGGCTGGGCCACCTGAAGGCCAGTTGGCTGGATTTGAGGGGCAGCTTCTGGCCGCTGGCTGGCCAGCCAGGTCATGAGACTGAGCGTGCCCACGGGAGCAGCCAGGCTGAGAGGCGTGGGCACAGCGTCCCAGCAGAGACCTGCATGGGTCCATCCAGAAAACGGGGTCATCATCTTTGCCTCCCCCTCCAGAGCGACAGTGTCACCCAGACACAGTAGATCCCCAGGTGCAAGGGCCAAGCACTTGCCACCTGCCACCCGGGTGCCAGGCCCTGTGCCCAGTGCTCTCCCTCCACTGAGTGCCCACGGACCCTCTCCTGATTGTACAGGTGAGGAAACAAGCTCCGGTTGCCTGGCAAGCCCTCTCTCTGGGGCTGGAGCCTGGGCTGCTCCTCTGTACACATCTGGGCCACAGCAGCCCCTGTCAGTCCCATCCACCCACTTGGGGGCCTTGCCTCCCAGTACCCTGGAAACAGGATCCCTCTAACTCTGACCCTTCAGACACCCTGACCATCACCCTGTGGGCTTAGCAAGTCACTTAACATCAGCGAGACTCCGTTTCCTCATCAGTAAAAGGGGCAGTGCTAGGATTCATCACACGGGATGTGGTGTCCATGCTGTGGGACCAACCATTCACTTGCAAGCCTCAGAGCTGGGCTCACGAGGGCACCTGCTCGACCAGATGACCAGGACCAGGGCCCCGTGAGGGCCGGGATACCCTCCCTGGGGCACCAGCCACTCCAGCTCTTTCTCCTCCATGAGCTGTGGAGAACAAGGAAGAGTGACCCTGGGCCTGGCCTCCCCCACGCCCTGCCGGTCCCCTTCCCCTGGGCACTCCCCTCTCCGTCAGAGGGAGACAGCTTTCTCTGAAACCACCCTAGGGCTGCAGCACCTCGGGGATCCTGTCCCCGTGTCCTGTCCCAAAACATTTTCTCAGTACCCTTGGGGAGCTCTTAGCAGCTTTCAGGCTGGGTGGAGCCTAGGTGGTGGGAGGGTGCCCCCTTTCAGAAGACCCTGGTGGCCCTGGGTCAGCTTCCCAGGACCGACAGGGACGATTTCACAGGCCCATTTACCGTGTGCCTCCCACAGCCACCTCCTCTTGTTCCAGCCTCGGTGAACTTCTCAAATATTTGCTTTCCCTGGACACTGGCTGAGCTAGGCTGGGAGAGGAGGGCGTTTGTGAGGTTCCTGAAGCTGCCTGAGTCCTTTCTATCCCTGGACTCAGCCTGGAGTGACCAGCTCCCTCCAAACCACCCTGGAGCTGCAGCCAAGGAGCCTCCTTTGAGGTCTTGGGGCCTGGAGTCTGCTTTCCCCTCCCTTGGGAAAAGGTCCAGCATCCCCCCCACCCCACCCATCCTCTAAGCAGGGGAAAGACCCCCTTCCGCCAGGGCTGCCCTTCAAATGCAAGGCCTCCCCAGTGCCCTCAGCCCAGGGCCAAGCTTCCTCCAGGCCCCACATCAGTGGGAAGAGGCATTAGCCAGAAAAGCCCTTTAATCAGACTGGACAACTCGGTCGCCAGGAGCCCAACCTCCCTACTGGGAAACCCCCTCCCAGAGGAGCCCCGGGCCAGGCTGGGATAAAGGCCACACTGTTTCCCCTGGAAGGGAGGGGAGCAGGGGCGGGGGTGGAAAAAGGTGGCTCTGTTGCCCACACAAGGCCCCATTCAGCCCCAGGGCTGGTTGTCCCGGGCAGGCTGGCCAGGCCCTGCAGCAGCCTCGGCCTCCCCGGGCCTGGGAGCCACTGCCGCTGGCCTGGGGTGGTTTCAGGCCCTGCAGCAGCCTCGGCCTCCCCGGGCCTGGGAGCCACTGCCGCTGGCCTGGGATGGTTGGCCAGCCAGCAGCAGCTTCCAGGGCCCCCATTACCCTGGCTGCCGTGAGCCCTACCAGCCTGCACAGGAGCCTCTGCCTCTGCCTCCAAGGTGGGCAGCAGGTTGGTGCCCACCATCCTAGGTGTGTCTGGGGCACATGGTGCTCAGGTCCCTGCCAGGCCCCCCGAGAGCCCAGGAGACAGGACCTGCCACCTGCTGCTTCCATGTCCCCTGAGGGAGGACGGAGCATGTGGTCCCTGACTAAACAGTGGGACAGACTTCCTGACTACCATGGGGGGAGGGATGAGTAAAGGCCAAGACTCTCGTGCCTGCTGCTCTGTCCTTGGATCTCTGACCTACCGGAGAGCACAGGAGCCTCCTGTCCCCTAAACACTGCCACTCTCGGAAACTGCCCCAAAGCCAAAGCCTGGCAGTGCGTGCCTGTAACCCACCATTCAGGAGACAGAGGCAGGAGGGTCACCATGAGTTTGAGACCAGCCTTACATAGCAAGATCCTGTCTCCAAAAAACAAAAACAAAAGCTGCCCCAAGTCTGGACAGCATATGGGGAGCCCAGCACCCTGCAGCACCCCTCAGAAGCATCTCACTTCCTCTCCCCTTCCTTGGCAGAGCTCCTACCCCATCTGGGAGGACTTCAACTCCAAGGCCACGAAGCTACATTCTCAGCTGAGGTGAGGCTGCTCAGGGCCCCCAGTGGGGAGGGGGGGGCGAGGAAGAACCCCTCACCCTCTGACCAGCCCCCAACTGTGCATCTCCCAGGACCACTGTGCTGGCTGCTGTGGCCTTCCTGGATGCCTTCCAGAAAGTGGCCGACATGGCCACCAACACCCGAGGTGGGCAGGGACACGGCGGGCCAGGGATGCCCACCGTGGGCTGGCAGTCGACAGGCTGAGTGGGGCATGGGTCAGGGAAAGGGTGCCAGG
Organism: Fukomys damarensis; assembly: GCF_012274545.1. Classification (NCBI taxonomy): domain Eukaryota; kingdom Metazoa; phylum Chordata; class Mammalia; order Rodentia; family Bathyergidae; genus Fukomys; species Fukomys damarensis. Next base: position 37,163,817 of record NW_022900944.1, read on the forward strand.
CCCCGAGCGGAGACCTTGGGTTCCGCTCCTGATGGAATGGGCTGGTTGTGGAGACGGTGAGCCCCGTCAGAGGAGGCTCGCAGGAGTGGCGTGGGGATGTCTCAGGGTGGGGCTTCTTCAGTGCTGTTGGCAGCTCAGGTGATCCCTCAGCAAGTCGTTCGCCTTTCTGTACGGTAAATCTCTGGCCTTTTCGCACTCATCCCCAGTTTCTGAGGGCTGCTGGTCCTTGGGGTGGGGCAACACCTGGCAGGCGCATGCAGGCGCCCTCATGCCCGCATCTGGGCGCACCTGGAGGGGCTTCCGCAGGGCCGGCCGGGAATTTTCCCGGCTATTCCTTGGGCAGCCCTCGGTGCAGGCCTCTCCCAGCTGGGGCAGAAGGGAGGCTCCATCCTGGCCGGCAGGGCACGCAGCTGCTGGAGGCTGGGATGGTCAAGCACTGGTTCTGGAGTCCGCAGTCAGGGCGTCGCAGGTTTGCCAGGTGGTGGCGCTGATTATGGGCTGAGGTCTTTTGCGGGGCAAGATGCCCCCTCGTGGCCACAGAGGGGACTGCGGAGGCTGCGGTCCCAAGCCCACGCTGTGCTCTCGCCTCACCAGGGGCCACGCGAGACATCGGCTCGGCGCTCACGCGCATGTGCATGCGCCACCGCAGCATCGAAACCAAGCTGCGGCAGTTCACCAAGTGAGTAGGCGTGGTGAGCGAGTGGGGGGCGCCCTGTGCCCCTGAGATCTCTCCGCAGCCTGACCCCAGTCCCGCCCACAGCGCGCTGCTGGAGAGCCTCATCAACCCGCTGCAGGAGCGCATCGAGGACTGGAAAAAGTCGGCCAACCAGCTGGACAAGGACCACGCGAAAGGTGGGACAAGCCCTCTCCCGGGTGCCCCACCTCACCCCGCGGGGACGCCTATTACAGCCTCTTATTTTCGTTTCCACCACACCCAATCTTATAGCTTCTTCTCTACCCCTTCACAGAATACAAACGAGCCCGGCACGAGATCAAGAAGAAGTCATCGGACACGCTGAAGCTGCAGAAGAAGGCGCGCAAAGGTAGAGCCCAGAGCGCCCCGCTGAGGCCCCGCCCCGCGGGCCCCGCTCCAGAGGCCCCGCTGCCTGGTGCACACCTCCAGGGTGTCATCCCGGCCAGAGGACCCCCATCCCCAACACGAGACTCTCCAGCCTGCCGGGTGGGACGGAGGGAGCCACCCTGCACCCCAGACGAGCCCAGGCCCTCCCTCGGGGAGGCAGCAGGAGGCCCCCCAGGCCCCACCCCACCCCAGGAGTGGCGCTGTCCATCCGGCTGTCTTTCACACATTCTTTCTTTCTCTGTCTCTCCTCTCCTCCTCCCACACCCTTCCTGTAGAGCTACTTGGTAAGTCAAATGTCCGTCCCTCCAGCTGCTCCTCCTGTCTTTGTCGCATTTGTCTGTCTCCCCTCAGCTAAGGGCCATTGGAAGGAACCTCTCCAGGCCAAGGAGGAGCAAGAAAGGCGGTCTGTGCAGCGAGGGAGGGGCCTGGGGCACCATCCCTCTGGGGCCCCTGGGGTCCCAGGCCACCGCTGGGTCAGTCTGCCAGGCCAGGAGGGGTGGGCTGGCTGGGCTGGGCGGGGTGGGAGGCCCTGTCCCTGCCAGGCCAGCCAGCTCCTCACCTATCACTTCCTGCTTCCCTCACCGTCTCGCCACATCATCCTCTTGCCTCTCTCTGTCTCTCGCTGCTTCTTCGTGTCGCTGTTGTCCTTGTGCACTGCTCCCCGAGCTCAGTTGGGGCCCATGCTGAAACCCCCTCGTACCTACTCCCCAGGCCCGTCTCTGAGCCCTCCTGACCCCCGCACCTCCTGGGGGGCCTGACCCGTAGCTGAGCCCCTACCCTGCTCTACTTGGCCCTGCTTCTATGCCACTTCCTTGTGCCCCGTGAGGCAAGGGGTGCCATCCCAGGGCAGCAAGGGTAGCCTGGGCGGTGGAGGCCTCCATGGCTCCCGCATGGCCAGCCCTGTCCACCCGGATCCTGTGGCTTTGCAGCATCGGTGTCTTTCCCGTGCGTGTTTCTGTCTGTCTTCTCTCCCTGCTCTGGTGGGCCCAGCCCCTCCACTAGCCCCAAGGTCCACCTTCCCCAGTCCCCTGGTTCCCATAGTAGTGCCCAGCCCCACGGCCAGGGACGCCACCAAAGAGGCTGGTGCCGTGGGTGCAGCAGACCAGGCCGGCGGCCCCAGCACAGCATCTCCTCCACACCTCCCCAGGGAAAGGAGACCTGCAGCCCCAGCTGGACAGCGCCCTGCAAGATGTCAATGACATGTACCTGCTGCTGGAAGAGACGGAGAAACAGGCGGTGCGCCGGGCCCTGATCGAGGAGCGGGGCCGCTTCTGCACCTTCATCACCTTCCTGCAGCCTGTGGTGGTGGGTCCCGGGGGACTCAGCGGGGTGGGGCAGGCAGGGGGGCCTCTGGACCTCCAGGGACATTGTCCGTGACCCCTGACTAGTTGTACCTAGGGCCATGAATCAGGTCTCCCAGTTCATTGTGCACCGCTTTGGTCTGGACAAGTGGTCTTACCAGCCCCGGGGACACTGTTAGCAGGGCAGGGTAAGGGGAGAGACGTGAGCAGGTCGGACAGCAGGTGGACGTCAGGGTCATCAGGTCTTCCTGGCTGCTTCCTCAGAACGGCGAGCTGACCATGCTGGGAGAGATCACCCACCTGCAGGGCATCATTGACGACCTGGTGGTGCTGACTGCAGAGCCCCACAAGCTGCCTCCCGCCAGTGAGCAGGTGCGGTGAGCCCTGGGGCTGAGAGCCAGGGAGGGGCCGTCCTGCCCTCGGCTGGGGTCCGTAGAGGGAAACGGGAGGTGCATGGGAGAAGAGACCAGGTACGGTCCAGCAGCCACTGTGAGGCATCCGGGAGCACCTGCCCAGGTGAGGGTACCTGCCCAGGGCCCCACAGAGGTCTCTGATGGAGAGCAGATGGTTGGACATCCCAGATCAGATTCCTGGGGTCTGGCCTTCCCAAACCGGCTGCTGTCCACTCCCAGAAGCCCTGTCACCCACCCTAGACCCAAGCACTCCCATCTACTTCTCTGTCCCCTGCTCCCACTGCACAGCCCATGTGGCATTGCGCTCGTACGCATTTCCTGTGTGCCCAGCACCTTGCTGAGCCCTCTCCATAGGGCACCACACTGAAGCTTCCTGGTGGTGCCTGAGACACGGGAGAAAATGGAGACTCGGACAGTAACAATTCGAACCCCTCGTGTCTGGCTCCTGGGCCAGTGAACCCGTGTCCTCTGGAATACCTGCTCCTCCCACGTCCCCTGCCTGGCCTCGACTGGGCTCAGAGTCCCCCAGACCCATTCTCTGTGTGAGCCAAAGGAACTCAGAGAAGACTGAGCATCCGACGTGCATGGGCTGCGGGGGCTCACTGCTCACCCCAGGAAGGAGCTCGCATCGGCTGGGGGAGCCACTGGGGATGCTTGAGGTGGAGCATGGAGGGCAGCCAGCCTACCAGCTCACTGAGGGGCCCCCAAAAAGCCAGAGGCTCTCTACATGTTAGAGGCTGCCGCAAGTCTAGTGACCCCAACCCATGTCCCTGTGCAGGTGATCAAAGACCTGAAGGGCTCAGACTACAGCTGGTCCTACCAGACCCCACCCTCGTCCCCCAGCAGCTCCAGCTCCCGGAAGTCCAGCATGTGCAGGTTGGTGAGGGGAGGTCTTAGGTGGGGGTGGTGTAACCCCTGGAGGAAATAGGGCACCCCGCAAAGCTGCATCAGGACTGCTTCCGGTCCCAGCGTTCACAAAACTTCACAGCACTCGAGGCATTTTCAGGTGGACAGGGAACCCTCGCCCTGCCGTCTGTCCCAAGAGTGCTGCTGCAGCAGGCATTTGTTGGCAGGAAGGAGAGGACGGTAGCATCAGTCACAGACCATGAATTGTGTGCCAGGTGCCACACATTTTCTTCCTTGAACCCTAACACCACTGTGTCAGGCATAGGGTTGTTTTGTCTCCGTGTCACAGAATGGGAAACTGAGGCACAAGGTCCCAGAATGTAACTGCTGGACTCTACCAGGCCCAGGACAATGTAGGGTGATAGTAAGAAACTGAGATCAGGGAAGGTTTCGAAGGTTTCTGGGAACTGGTGCGTGAGGTCACAAGCTAAATGGCTTCCAGTCTGGCTGCTTCCCAGAGCTGGAGCCCAGGCAGCTCCCTCAGGCCCCAGCCCTGGCCTAGGGTGCCCTGAGGTCTCACAGAGCCAGGGAAAGGCCTAGGAGCCCACCAACCACCAGTCTGGCTCAGGATGGGGCGCCCTTCCTCGGGCTGGCACTGCAGCCAGATCTGGAGGAGACAGTTACAGAATGGGGAGGGCAGCGAGCACAGAGCAGGGAGGCCCCTCTAGCTGCGTACCCCAGGCTTGTGAGAGGCCAGGCCCAGAAGTCACTTCCTCCCTGGGGCTGCCGGAGCCTCTTGCGACCCTGAGTGGGTGGCCATCCCGGGAAGGAGTGTTGATTTCAGGGTGACACGTGCACAGCAGAAGACAGGTCAGGAGCCTCCAGAGTCACCGTGAGGAGGAAGGCAGCCTGCACTGCCAGGAAACCGCCCAGGGCCGAAACGGCTGCGCAGTGGGTGTGAGCCATAGTGGGATGGGCAGTCTGCAGGGGAAGGAGGTGAGGTGGAGGGTGGTGGGTTCGGGTCCCTCCCAGAGGGCCACTCCATGCCTAGAGCTAGATGCCCGCCTTGGACTGGCAGACTTTGAAAGGCCGAGCGGAAGTGACCGCAGTCGTATCATTTGATGCCTGGTGACTCCATTTCCCACTGGACAAATGTTCTAGTGGCGAAGGAGGAGGCAGAGAGATTGCCTCAGCCTGGTTATTCCCTGCCAGTGGCTCCCCAGCCCTGGAACTCTCGAAGGGCACGGCTGGGTGTCCCCTACTGCACACCATCCCAGAACCCAGCTGCTCTGTAGTACCTGGGTCTCGGGACCTTGTAGTCTGACATTCTCTTTTCCTTCCTCTACCCCACACCTCTGTCTCCCACCCTCGTCTGTCACCCTCCCCTCCACACACACTGTGTCTCCCTGTCTGGCCACTGTGCCCCCTCCCTTCACTCCTTCAGCGCCCCCAGCAGCAGTAGCAGTGCCAAGGGTGGCGGAGCCCCGTGGCCTGGGGGTGCCCAATACTCACCCAGTTCCACCTGTCGCTACCGCAGCCTGGCGCAGCCAGCCGCCGCCACCACCCGCCTCTCCAGCGTGTCCTCCCATGACTCTGGCTTCGTCTCCCAGGACGCCACCTACTCCAAGCCCCCCTCGCCCATGCCTTCAGACATCACCAGCCAGGTGAGGGGACATCAGGAGGAGCCCCTGGGGTGGGGTGCCGCGGCCTCAGGTGCCTCACAAGTGGGCCCGTGAGGGCTGTTGAGACCGGTCCCAGGGCTGCTGTTTAGTCCCATATTGATATTATCGATTTCCATCTCTTTGCCTTTTTGTTTTGTTTGGTTTTTTTGAGACAAGATCTCACTCTATAGTTCAGGCTGGCCTTGATCTCACTATGTAGCCTAGGCTGTCCTAGACCTTACAGCAGTGCTCCTGCCTCAGCCTCCCGAATGCTGGGATTACAGGTGTGCACCACCACGACTGGTGGTCTCTTTGCTTTTAGATTCCCTATGTTATGATGTTTTAAATGAGTCTTATAAACAGCATATGCCTGGATTTCCCTGTTTCATCCAAGCTAATGATACCATGTCGTGTGTGTGTGCGTGCGTGTGCGTGTGCGTGTGTGTGTGTGTGTTACTGAGGCTGGAACCCAAAGCCTCACATATGCCAGGCAGACGTCCCCAGAGCTACGTCCCCACTGTCAGCTCTTGTCTCTGTTTCCACTTTCATTCTATTGCTAGGGTTCTATTAAATGCACGTCACCGTCTCCGTCTTTCTGTCTTTCATAGTCTTAATCTTGCTTCTCCATACTACCTTCTGGCTAGATCATCCTCCAGTCTCCTTGTTCTCTAGTTTGCTATTTAACCTGCACACAGCAGGTTTTTTCTTTTAACGTTTTATTCTGAGGTCATTTTTTTTCCAGTTCTGGCAATCGAACTCGGGACCTTGCACTTGCTCTGAGGTCATTTTAGACTTACAGAAAAGTCGTGAAAGGAGTCCCGAGACCCCAGCTACGCTCCCTATAGTCTTCTGCGGTGTTAACAACTTAGGTAACAGTTTTCAAAACCAGGAAATTAGCCCTAGCAGAGCCCGAGTGCCTGATCCACAGACTTGTTCTGCGTTGTGCGGTTTTCCTCCCTGCTGCCCTCGCCTGGTCCATGAGCCAGTACAGAATCGTGTGTAGCATTGAGTTTCTGTGTCACTGGATTCCTCCATCCCTCCTCCTGCCTTTCGTAACTTGCACACTTTGAGGATGTCTCTCAGTTGGGTTGGTCATATTCTTCCCATGTAGGAGAGGTCAGTCATTTTGCAGTACCCCAGAAGTGGCACTGTGCCCTCCCTGGGACACCCAGTCAGCTGCATGCTAGGTCTCGTCCCTGGTGACACAATGACCCTTGGCCAGGTGGTGTCTGCCAGTCTTCCCCTCTGTATGGCCTGAGGTTTCCGCTGTGTCATAAATCAGGTCTTGAGCAAGAAGCCTTGAGAGTCCCAATATCCTGTTCTTCATCAGAGTTGGGCGTTTGTTTGTTTGTTTTTGGTACCAGGGATTGAACCGGGACCTTGCACTTTCAAGGCAGGCCGCAGAACCACTGAGCTGAATCCCCGGCCCCAATATTTCATATCTTTTTCATGTCCACCACCCTGATAGGTGTCCAGTAGCAGCGCCCTGCGGTTTGAATCCGCCTGACCCTAGCGATAATGAGATGGAATGCCTTTTCATACTTGTAAAGCCTGTTTGAATAGCTTTCACCAAGGTCCTGTCCCATCTTTTGTTCATTCTTTTCTCTGGAATTGTGTTCTTCTCAGTGATTTGTAGTAAGTACCCTTTACAGATTGTAGACCCAAGTCCTTCATCAGATATCTTCTCAAAGCCTGCAGGGATGTCTTTATCCTTTTAATGAGATCTTTTCATGACTAGACACTCTTAAGTCTGTAGTCCAGTTTATCCATTATAGTATTTAAATTGTTTATGCTTTTGGTATCCTGTTTAAAATGTTTTTTTTCACACTCCCAGGTCATAAAAATGTTTTGCTTCCTGCCGGGGATTTAGCTCAGTAGTTCCAGCACCTGTTTTGCAAGCGCAAGGTCCCAAGTTTGATCCCCGGGACCAGAAAAAAAAGATGTTTTCCTCCAGAAAGCCGTTTGTTTTTACCTTTTTTATGTTTTTCATTTAAATCTGCAACTCATCTGGAATTGATTGATAGATGGTTGACTGAATATGTGTGAATTAGGGGTAGATCTGTGTGGGTCTCTAGTTAACCTAAAATAATCTACTGAAAAGGCCATCTGTCATAGCCTCTTTGGTTTTTTATTTTTATTTTTTGGGTACCGGGGATTGAACTCAGGACCTTGCACTTGCGAGGCAGGCGGCAGAACCACTGAGCCAAACCCCCGGCCCCTGTCATAGCCTCTTTAATCTGCCATAACACAATACCATAAACATCAGAAATGTGCTTCTTTTCGGTCCTGGTACCAAAGAAAAGAAATGTGTTTCTCACAGTTCTGAAAACTCAGAAGGCCAGGACAGGGCCTCAGCAGATTTGGCATCTGGTGAGGGACTGTTTTGGGCTGCCCAGAGGAAGTGTCATTCATCCCTGGCATTGTGACTGCTCCACCCTCGTGATCCCATTACCTCCCGAAGACCCAACCTCCTGACGCCATTATCTTGAGCGTCAGGCTGTCAGCATGAGAATCATGAGGGATGAGCAGCCTCATTGATTCCTGTCCAGCCAGCTGACAGGTCTGCCCTCGTGCCAGCCCCGCCTCTCAGTGATTGTGACTCTGCAGGAAATCTTGACATCTGCTAGTGAAAGTTCTCCAACCTTATTCTCCAGAATCACATTTTCTGTATTTGGCCCTTTCTACTTCCTTACAGATTTTAAGATTACCTTGTCAGTTTCCACCAAAAACAACAAAACAGAAAAACTCCTGGGATTTTGACTGGGGTTGTACATTTTCTTTTTTTTTCTTTTTTCAGTCCAGGCTGGCCTTGAATCACTATGTAACCCAGGCTGGCCTCAGACTCACGGCAGTCCTCCTGCCTCAGCCTCCTGAGTGCTGGGATTACAGACATGTACCACCACTCCCATCTTACAATTGATTTTTTTTTTCTGGCCTTGTATCCAATGATTTTCTTAAAACTCACTAATTCTGATAATTTATAGTTTGTTTTGAATATTCATGTAATTGCAAGTAGTGGTTGTCTTATTTCTTCCTTTCCAGTCCTTTAGCATTTTACTTTCTTTTCTTGCTTTATTGCACTGGCTAAGACTTCCAGTGCTGAATAGAAGTGCTAATGGTGGGTCTCTGTCTTATTCTCAACCTGAGAGAAAAATATCAATATTTGTGCAGATAGGGCCGGGGATTTGGTTCAGTGGTTCCGCCGCCTGCCTCAAAAGCACAAGGTTCCAAGTTCGATCCCTGGTACCAAAAAAACAAATGATATTTGTGCAGACAGTCTCTATCATATTAAGGATACCCCTTTCTATTCCTGGTTTTGGGTTTTGGTTTTCATGAATGGATTTTGAACTATCCCATTGACTTTCCATTGAATTATTTAAAATGTTACCAATCACACTGCTAGAAGGTGGAGAGTTATTTCCCCTGGATCCCCACCTCGGTGCTTTGTTCCCTTTTATTTTGGGGATCATGTTGCTGACTTCGTGAGTTCTTGTGCTACCGGAACAATCGATCAGAAGCACTTTGGTGCAGGAATAAGGCTTTGATGCTATAGGCAAGCACCAGGGGGAAAGCCGTGGGGGCGGGAACCCAGCTGACCCAAGACAGAGGCACGCAGTTTCTGTGGCCTCCGAGAGGTAGGCAGGGACTGGTCTCTTGATGTGGTCGCGGGTAGAGGTAGCCGCTTCGTCTGACGCGTGTCTCATCACCATTAACGTCTACCTCGAGGTGTAACTGTTACTATGCGAATGTGGTGACGGAAACTATACGTTACTTCAGGGAGTACTGTGCGCACACACCTGGGGTTTGCTCTTATCACCCTGGAAGGGTCCTAATTGGGTTTTGGGTGAGGCAGATCAGCTGCCTCTGTGGCTTTCATTTGACTGCTCTCGGCTTCTTGCTGTCTCTTCTAACCACATGGTCTGGAGGCTGAGCTGAGCCGCGTCCTCTCATCCCCCGGCGTGTCACCCTAATCTAGCCTTGAAGGCTGCTCCACTGTCTGTGTCTGGTAAGCCCGGAAGCGCGAGGTGAGGGCTGGCCTCACCGCCCCAGTCCAGGCTCATTGGAATCCGTAGGAAACGTGCAGATCAGAGTCGGTGGTGATGTGGGAGCTGGGCCAGAGCTGGGGTGCTGCCGGTACCCGCCCCACTGCCCTGGCTTAGGGCCGCTCATCGCAGGTGAGCACCTGCCCTGGAAACCCGGCCGCCTGTTCTGTCTCCGCCTTTGTTTCTCCTTCCTCCATTCTCTGGGGAGTCCGCCACTCGCGCGCGGGCCACTCCTAAACGGGGCTCCTCCTCGCCCCACTCTCCTTCGAGGCTCCCGGCTCTCCGGCAGCTCTCCGCGGCTACCCTTTGCTGGATTCTGTCCTCGGCCACCGAGCGCTTGCTGCTGGTCGGCTCCCCCTCCCCTTCGGCTGTCCGTGTGTGGCTCCATCCCTGACCGCACCCGGCTCTGGCCTCAGAAATAGTGCTCGCCCACGTGGCACCCGCGAGTGACGGGCAGCTCCGCTGAGTGTGCACAGGATGGTGCTCAGGACACGCAGGCCGTCAGCGGCAGGTCCTTAGAATGTGTGCTTCCTGGGCTGGACCGTCGGCTGGGCAGGGCCCGCTATGGCGCTCTGGGCCCCAGCATTCTGCCATATTTCTGTTGGCGGCCACGGCCCACGGCGGGTGCATGCGTGCTGGCACTGTGACCAAATCTGTTGTCTCCTCTCCTCCCTGCTGTCCTCCGGCCCCTGTCTGCAACCACCTGCTCACCTCTGCGTGGCAGAAGTCCTCCAGCTCTGCGTCCTCCGAGGCTTCGGAAACCTGCCAGTCCGTTAGCGAGTGCAGCTCCCCCACCTCGGTCAGTGCTCCCCGCCCCAGGACTGTCGCCAGCTGTTCACCCTGTGCCCTCCCAACCTGAGGCTGTCACAGCAGGGAGGGCTTAGGTTCGTGCAGAGAGCTCTGGGCACGTGGCACCTGTCTCCAGCAGAGAAGCTTCCTGCCACCACCTGCTGCCACTTCCCTGCTGGGACACCCTGTCCCGTCCTGGGCCAGGTGGGATGGAGAGGGTCACACCTACCCTTCTGGGCTCTGGCCTTGTCCACGATCGCAAGCCACGGGCCCCTTGCAGACCTGGACACCCTTGGCCGCAGGCAGCAAGGTCAAGGGTCCCCTGACCTGCCTGCCACACCTCACAGGACTGGACCAAGGCCGGCCCCCATGAGCAGCTCTCGGGCACCACCCTGCAGCGGAGGAAGGACCGAGTGGAGCTCCTCCGAGACACAGAGCCAGGGTCTGCTAGCATAGGCCCCCTGGGCCCCACTGGAGAGGAGGCACCGCGACCCCGGATGTCCCCTGCCACCATTGCAGCCAAGGTAGGCAGATGGCTCCTCAGGCAGCCTAGCCTGGCACCCCCTCTGCTCCGAGGTCAATACCGGGAGACCCAGCAAGCGGTCCCCACGGCCATCCCCAGCCACCTTGGCAGTGACCGGGGAGTATGACCGAGGAGGCGGAGGATGAGGGTTCAGTGTGCATTTTCTCACCCTCAGCACGGAGAGGAGGTGTCCCCAGCAGCCAGCGACCTGGCCATGGTGCTGACCCGAGGCCTGAGCCTGGAGCACCAGAAGAGCAGCCGGGACTCCCTGCAGTACTCCAGCGGCTACAGCACGCAGACCACCACACCCTCCTGCTCTGAAGACACCATCCCCTCCCAAGGTGGGCCCTGCGGCCCTGCCCTGCCCATCTGGCCCTGTTCTTCCCTCTGTGTGTCCCCCCTGGGTAGCGGGGACTCAGGCGGCACCCGAACCCCAGGTCTCCCACATCCTGTGTCCCTAGGCTCCGACTACGACTGCTATTCTGTGAACGGCGATGCCGACAGTGACGGCCCCCAGGAGTTTGACAAGTCTTCCACCATTCCGCGCAACAGCAACATCGCCCAGAACTACCGCCGCCTCATCCAGACCAAGCGCCCGGCCTCCACTGCTGGGCTGCCCACAGCCACGGGCCTGCCCTCGGGTG
>NW_022900944.1:37175180-37175580 GCF_012274545.1 Fukomys damarensis
GGCCACCATCCGCCGCACGCCCTCCACCAAGCCCACTGTGCGCCGTGCCCTGTCCAGCGCCGGCCCCATCCCCATCCGACCACCCATCGTCCCCGTGAAGACACCCACAGTGCCCGATTCCCCTGGCTACGTGGGGCCGACACGGGCGGGTAGCGAGGAGTGTGTCTTCTACACAGACGAGGCCGCCTCGCCCCTGGCCCCGGACCTCGCCAAGGCCTCTCCAAAAAGGCTGAGCCTGCCCAACACTGCCTGGGGCAGCCCATCCCCCGAGGCAGCCAGCTACCCAGGGGCAGGGACCAGGCTGGCGGCGAAGGACGAGGAGGAGCAGCAGCTGGCCGCCAACAGGCACAGCCTGGTGGAGAAGCTTGGGGAGCTGGTGGCAGGCGCCCACGCCCTGGGC
>NW_022900944.1:37175686-37196866 GCF_012274545.1 Fukomys damarensis
AGACACCCACCCCACCCCCTGCTGCCACCAGTGACCCCCCTGCTGAAGACATGCTGGTAGCCATCCGGCGTGGGGTCCGGCTCCGCAGGACCATCACCAACGACAGGTCGGCGCCCCGCATCTTATGATAGTGCCACCCACCCCACCCTGCATGGCCCTGGTGCGAGCAGGTGACCCTGGTCTGTGAGCAGTGGCCGCACGGAGCAAAGGTACAGCCAGAGCAAGAGCAACGCGAGGGACGAGGCAAAGCCACTTTCAGAAAAAGACACCAGGCTGGGTCTCAGGCTCAGCATTTATCGGGAAGACTTTCACAGACCTCGCCAGGACGAAGCCTGCAGGCCTGGTTTGGGAGCCAGTTTTAGACTTTCCTTGCCAACTCTGTTCCTCTCTTCCTCCCTGCAGGCCCTGCCTCTGCCAAACTCCAGTGAGTCCACAAGGGCCTGGCCAGCCTCCCTGTTGCCATTCTGGCCCCTCCTGGCCTGGGGTCCACCCTTCAGCCCCCCTAGCCACTGCTCCCTGGGGTCCTGGAGCCCCGGCTCGTCCTTGAACGCCGAGCCCCCACTCCCTTCCCCAGCCTGCATACCCTCTTTCCCCTCACCTTCTCCCTGCCTCTCCCAAGCCCCTCTCCACCTGGGAGACAGTGGCCGTGGGTGCCTGGCGTTGAAACAGCTGAGGTATCTAGTTGTGGTCGGGGTGAGGGAGCAAGGAGGAGTTGAGAGGCTAGGCCTGCCCGTGGGGAAGGTAGCCCAGAGTCCAAGCAGAGTCCTGGAGAAGAAATGTGTCAGGGGACCTTGTAGGGGAGGCTGGGGACTTCCTGGCCCCTCGCCCAGAAGGAATGGCTGCAGGGCAGCAGGGAGTCCAGAGGCCCCTGGGGTCACCTGGCCAATGCGTAGGAGCTGTTTCAGATGTCCGATTCTCATCTGAGCACACTGAGATGTTTAACTCTGGTGGCACTTTGGAGCCACCTCTGGGGTGGGGCTGGAGCCATAGATGATGGGAGGGGGTATTTTATAGACTAATAAAGTGGAGCTGACCCCAGACAGGGGCTTTGTGTGGGGCAAGCTGGTGGTACAGGGTGTGTGTCTTCGAGTGCCTGAGAGATGGGGGGCGGTCCGCACCGTGGCCCGGTGGGCCTGTGGCAGGAGAAGGTAGGACTGGCTCCCCCAAAGTCAGGGGGAAGGTGTGTAGCCACACTAAAGGTGGAGAGGGCCCCCAGGGGCCTCCTCTGGGCTCGGCTGCTGCGGCCTGCAGTGGGGAGCGAGTCTGGGGAGCTGGCTTTGACTCTCTGTCACCAGAGGAGATGCTGTCCCGGGGCAGACCCCACGGCAGGCCCAGGCCGGCAGTGGGGACCGGGTCGAGGAGGGGGACACTCCTCCTCCACGGCCCAGGTCAGGCCAGGAATGAGCAGGTAAAAGCACGTGCGCCTAAGGCAAGTGGAGGGATTCCAGAGGGGAAAGCTGCAGGGCCCCGAGGGTGGTGTCCCTGGGGGCCGGGAGAGCAGCGCGCCTCGGGCTGGACCTGGACTGAGCAGAGTCGGCTGCATGGGCCTGCGCTCCTGGGCGTTCTTGTGCACATGGAGTCCCCGTGGGGGTCCCCTAGGACTGCTAGAGACCTGTCCGTGCGGGTCTGGGACTGCCCCGCTGAGCACCTTGCCCTCCAAGCTGGACTGATACCAGGGCCCCAAGGGTAGAGGCCGGGAGAGCGGGTTCCCCGTCTGGGGCACCCTGAGGTGGAGTTTCTGCTGCACCTACCCTGGAACTTTCCTAGGCAGCTGACAGGAGCGGGATGTAGGATGTGTGAGGGGACAGTGTGAGGGACCGCAGTGGGATGGGCAGGCGTGGCTTCTACCAGGAGTGCAGGGGGTCCGGGGCTTCGCTTCAAGGAGAGCTTGCTGCCCCCTGGGGCGTCACAGGGTGGGCACCACAGGGCCGGGCCGGGCCAGGCGGGGAGGCTGAGGGCTTCCCAGGGAGAGGGCGAGATGGAGCCCCCCACTCAGCTGTCCCCTCCCCTCAGAGCCCCTAGCTGTACATACTCCATCCCTTGAGTGTCCCGTGACTGTCCCCACCACCTTCCTGTCACTTATGAGCACCTGGTAGGCTACCCCCTCGGGATCCGAGCCCACCATCCCACATCACAAACTTTGGTTTGGGGGGGCTTCTTTACATTCATTTTATTTTTCATTTTGTACAGAGAAATATTCTTTTCAAAAGCGTCTTTTGACTGAAGTAACTTTTCTGGTGCTGTTGTTAACTTGTTCCTTTTTTATTTATTTTCCCACTCCAGGCTGCCCCTCCTGGTTCTGACTCACCCCAACCCCCCACACTCCTCCGTCTGGACCATTTTGTTTCTTTTCTTTCTGTCGGTTTTTGGATCAATTCTCTCCTCCCCACCTTCTCCACTCCATCCTCCCCTTGATTTAAATAGTCACCGCTACAAGTAACAGATGCACTGTGAAGATTCCAGTATTAATAAAGTCGTACTGTAACTAACACCCCTGCCTCTGCCTGCCTTCCCTGCCCCTTTCTTACCCCTGCACCTGGCCTTGGTCATCCAGACCCCAGGGACTCTGAGCCAGACAGGTCCCCGGGCACAGGGACAGGAGTGGCCAGGGCTTCAGCCTAGACCTGAGGCTAAGGCGGCCCCACTCTGCCCCTGCTGGGGGCTGTCTGGGCAGCCAGGGGAGTGAGAAGATGGCCAACATCCCTGTCATCACTCTGGCCCCTCAAAGACACCCCTCGGGCGTGCTGAGGTGCTGCGGGCTAGGGCAGGGCTGGAAGGAACTCGATCCTCCACTGTCGTGAGTAACACTCCGTCCACGGCAAGTCCAGATGCTGAACCCCCCCAGCCCACTGCCCATCCCACCACTTGCCCTCAGCCAGCCAAGTTCACCATCACAGATGCAAAGCAAGCCAAACCAAACCAAAAAAAAGCAGGCGTTTAATAGAAAAAAAAAAAAAACTAGAATAGCAACCACTGTGGCAAGATATGGCATTTAGCTCAGCCCTCAGTGCCAACTGGCTGGAAAGCCACGGCGAGTTTGGAGTCCTACGTGGTCCCTGCATTTCTGCTGCTGCCTCGAAGCACAGCTCTGGCCCAGGGACCACAGGAGACTTCAGCATCACCTGCAGCCCAGAGTCCCCAGCCCCTGCCACTCTGCAGGAGACAGTCAGTCGGAAGGTGGAAGCCAGCTCAGGGGGCTTCTCCAAAGTCTCAGGCCCTGCCTGGTTCCTGGGACTCAAGGGTCCCCACACAGGATCAACATACAGGCAGCTCAGGCCAAGAGACCTCAGCCGGGGTTCAGCGCTTAGGCCCCGGGAGCCGGGCAGGCAGGTGGCAGGGTCCTAGGGTGGAGGGTACAAGTGGGTGGCTGCACACTGTAACAAGGGCTCTGGACTGTGGGGCTGAGAACTTGGCACCTCGCAGTCCTGCCAGTTTAGGATGGGGCTTTGTTTACCTGTAAGGGGCAGAGAGAAAAAAAGACTGCAGGAGACATAAAGATCCACCACCACCACTACTCCGGCCAAGCCACTTTTTTTTTTTTTTGTACATTACTGGGGATTGAACCTAGTAAGTATTGAGCTACCACCTCCCCAGTCCTTTTTCAATTTTTTTAAAATTTTTTTTTTTTTTTGTACATTACTGGGGATTGAACCTAGTAAGTATTGAGCTACCACCTCCCCAGTCCTTTTTCAATTTTTTTAAAATTTTTTTTTGTTTATTTGTTTTGTTTTTTGAGACAGGGTCTCACTCTGTAGTTGAGACTGACCTGGAACTCACTATGTAGCCCAGGCTGGTCTCAGACTCACAGAGATCCTCCTGCCTCAGCCTCCTGAGTGCTGGGATTATAGGCGTGTGCCACCACGCCTGGCTTTCAATTTTTATTTTGAGATGGTCTTTCTAAATTGCCCTGGCTGGCTTTGAACTTGTGATCCTCCTGCTTCAGCCTACCAAATAGCTGGGATTCTAGGCATGTGCCATGGCACCCACAAGCCACACAGTCTTTCTTGTCTGTACTCCCGGGCCTATCTTGGCTTCCAGAAGTGAGCTGTCACTCTGGAGGGAGAGGGTGTGGCCAGGAGGGTGGCGCCCTGGGCCCAGACACCGGCCTCCTGCCCCTCCCAGCCCTGCCCACCGATAGCTCCTTACAGCAAGAGCAGTACAGCAGCTCCATGACCCGGAAGCAGTTGTCCATCAGGGCTTTGGGCCTCACCAGCTTCAGGCTCAGGCCTGGGGTGCTGAGGACAGACAACAAGGCTTCCACCTTGGGGCTGATCTCCACATCCTGCAAAGGAGGAAACCATCAGGACCACTGACAGATGGGAGCCACACTATGTAAGAACTGTGGGGCCATCTGGCCTGGTGCTGCCCCAGACTTCCTGTGACCAGGAGCCTATGAGTGAGCTATCTCACCTGTCTAGCACATGGGGAGGCATATAGGTTGTTTTGTTGTTTAAATAGGGGTCTTAGCAATCCTCCTGCTTCAGCCTCCAGAGTGCTAGGATTATGGGTGTACGCCACCATACCTAGCTCTCCTTTATTTTATTATTTTGTGACTGTGTCTCACTAAAATTGTCCAGATGGGACTCAAACTTGCTACCCTCCTGCCTCAGCCTCCCAATTGCTGGGATTATAGGGATGTACCACTGCATCTGGCCAGTCTGTGCTGTAGGCCTCCCAATTTGGGCTCATTTGTTACAGCACCCTAGGAAAAGCCAAGCAGAACTACCTTGTGACCCAGAAATCCCACTCCTCAGTGGACATACCCAAAGAATTAAAAATGGGGATTTAAACAAACCCATGTTCACAGCAGCATTTTTCCCAACAACCAAAAGCTGGACACAACCCAAGGCAAATAGATAAACCAGATGTGGCACCTACACAACTGGAATATGATTTCACCATAAAAAGGAAAGAATTTCTGAAACATGCCATGGCATGGATAAACATTTTTTAGTACTGGGATCAAACGCAGGGCCTCATGTGTGAGGCAAGCCCAATGGATTAAAAAATTTTTTTTCAATACTGGGGATTTAATCCAAGGCCCGTGCCCTCAACTTTTTTTTTTTTTCTTTTGAATCAGGGTTTCACTAAGTCACTAAGTTGCCCAGGCTAAATTCCTCCTGCTATCTATCTTCCTGCCTCAGCCTCCCAGAGATCTGGGACCCATGGGTGAACTTTGAAAATGTGCCAAGTGCAGCCCCCAGATTTGAAAGGACAAATAGTGCATGAATCCACCTCTATACAGTACTAAGAAGAAACAAATATACAGTGACAAAAAGCAAATTACAGGTCACCAGGAGTGCAAAGAGGCAGAAAATGGGGAGTGAGTGAGTGCTTCATGGGTAATTTCTGTTCGGGATAACAGAAGGTTCCAGAAATGGCCTAACACTGTGAATATAATTAATGCCACTAAGGGTTGGGGATTTCTCAGTGGTTCTGCTGCCTGCCTTGCAAGCGCAAGGGCTCAAGTTCAATCCCCAATACCAAAACAAAAAATAATGCCACTAAAGTTGTACAAAATGGGTCAAATGGCAGATTTTATATTATAAAATGTGCTCCCTCACAGCACAGCCCCCATGGTCTCTATCTAGAATTTTCTTCATTTTTGTTTTTTCCTGAAGGAAACTTAACAAGAGAAAGTGCAGAAATGTAGGACCAGAACAATGTGAATCTGGAATCCTGGCATCTCCAAGTAGATGAGGACATTAAATTAAGTCATGGAATTATTCTACAGCTGCCGTAGGTACCATTTCATACTTCATTCCAACCATTTTTCCTCACAAATGGCGGATGTGCCAGGGCATGGAGGCACAGCCTGTGATCCCAGCACTTCTGGAGGCTGAGGCAGGAGGATTGCAAGTTTAAGCCCAGCCTGGGAAACAGGGACCTAGTGAGACTCTGGCTCAAAATTTTAAAAAGTTGAGGAGGACTGGGGATTTAGCTGAGTGGTGCTGTCGTCAGTCTCACAAGCAGAAGGGCCTGAGTTTGATCCCAGTACCAAAAAAAAAAAAGATGAGAATATGGCCCACCAGTATTGGAAAAAGTATATAAATATATTTTTAAGTGATGGATCTGAAGCCTAGGGGTCAAATAACTTGTTCAAGGCTACAGAGCTGGAAACAGCTTTTATCCAATTCCTAGTTTAGACCTCCTACATTGTATGACCACTGGGAGGTTTACAAGCGAAGAAAATCTGAAGGGTGGTTTTTCTCTAAGTACGATCCATCTTAAAAACTAGGTCATGGCTACCAACAGTGTCAGAAGAAAGGTATAAACCGAGCAGTGGCACACATCTATATTCCCAGCACTCAGAAGGCTGAGACAGGAGAGTCGTTGTGAATCTGAGGCCAACCTAGGCTACACAGTGGGTTCAAGGCCAGCTTGGACAACATAGAAAGGTACTGTTCCATAAAACAAGAAAAAAAAAAAGAAGAGAGATGTAAAAGCTGGCTACAGGGCTGGGGTGTAGCTCAGGGGTTCAATAATAATAATAATTAAGAATAATAGTAATAATAGAATCCCTAGGTGCACTACTTTAATCGAGAGGGGCCAGGGCTGGGGATTTAGCTCAGTGGTTCCACTGCCTGCCTGGCATGCACAAGGTCCCAAGTTCCATCCCTGGTACCAAAAGACAGAGAAAGAGAGAGTGGGAGAGGGAGCCCAGCCCTCACGGGGGCTGGGAAATGCCCTGGAGGAATAACGAGGGTGGAAATGTCCCCTCCACATCCCAAGCACACCCCGGGATGCTCCTTTGGCCTGGGCACCCACTTGTCCTTGGGCACAAGCCCCCAAGGATCTGGCCGGGCCTCCCGACTCTGCAGGGATGAAGGGGCCCCTTCCAGGCTTTGGGGCTGGTCATAGGCAGCTGTAAAAACAGCAGCTGCTCCCTGAGGCCCTTCCTCCTGGGACTACCACAGTTGGTGCCAGCTGCTCTGGGCCTGGTGAGCAGATGAGCCCGGGCAGCTGGTGGAGGTGGTGGCAGGTGGGTCCAGTACAGGGATCTGAGGAAGGCTGGTAGGGACAGATGGCCTTCCTGGGGACACATTGATTCTGTCACCTTACTGTTTTAGTATGTCTTGGGCTTTGTGGAGGACACCTCCCGAGGGTTCAGATCAACCGTGTTGTGCAGGAAGGAGCTTCTTTTTCGTTTTACTTAATTCAAGCCAGTCTCCTCTCCAGGCTCCTTTTCCCGCCCTGCTTCCTGTCCCTCCGCCCTCGGGGCACCCCAGAGCTCTCCTGGGCCCCCCCCTTCCCTCTGCGGCCACGCCCACCCTCGGCTCCCCCAGGCTCAGCTCACCCTGAGACCCCGATACACGTTCATCAGCAGCGTCTGCACCTCCTCCAGGTACTTCCAGGACGGGTGGCCCTCCAGCAGCACGTCCTGCACGGACTTGGTGGCGCTGAGACTCACCAGGACCCACAGGTACCGCAGCTCCTGCTCACTCACCCGGGCCCTCTGCTGCGGGGACACGAGAGTCCCTGGAACCCCCGGACGCGGTTGTGGGTTGTGGCCTCTCCTCC
Source organism: Fukomys damarensis (assembly GCF_012274545.1). Lineage (NCBI taxonomy): Eukaryota > Metazoa > Chordata > Mammalia > Rodentia > Bathyergidae > Fukomys > Fukomys damarensis. The sequence goes on from NW_022900944.1 coordinate 37,183,208, forward strand.
CCGCCAGCAAGCCGAGCCCATAGGGCACCCACGGTGGCAGCCTTGGGTAGGGTCAGGGCAGGGACGGGGTGGGGGGGTTGGCCGGAGGCCGGGGGTCCTCACCAGCCTGGTGATGTTAGCGATTCGGAGCACCCCCTCGTAAGGCACGCTGATCTTGTAGTTGATGGGGAAGTAGTGTTTCTAGGAGGCACAGCAACAAAGCATGAGGTCAGAGGCAGACACGGCTTGGACAGGTGGCCCCAGCCCGGTAAGAACGCTGAGGTCGGAGTGGGGCCCAGGCCCATCCCCATGACACCAGGGGGGTCCTCTAGGGAGGAGACAGGCCCAGCTCCACACTGGTCCGAAGACAAACACAAACAACGTGAAACCAAAGACCACCACCTCGCCGGTGAGGCTAAGGTTTCAGGTCCAAGGTGAGCCCTCACTATGTCGAGGACCCAGCATCTTGGGTGAGGGACGTGCTGTAAAGCTTACTGTGGCAATGCTTGCACACCTCTGTGGACACCAAAACCAAGCAGCTGTACAATTCAAAGGGGTGGATTCTGCGGAATGTGAATTGTATCTCAATGAAAGCATTTTTAGAAGCAGACATATAGAGCCAACTCTCAGAAAAGAACCAAACAAACATTTCAGTTTGTCAGTCTTTGCTTCTCCCGGTAATAAGCCTGGGGTTTGCAAGGAGTCCCCAGAGTCCACTCCAGCAATCAAAGGTCACGTCTGGGAGAGGGACAGGGCTTCTGGGAGATGGCAGGAGGGAGCAGAGAGCAGACCAGACACGGGCTAGGGGCTGGGAACGGTAGACAGAGAGCTGTGGTGACTCAGGGCTGACAAGGCCAAGGAGGCCCTCTGGGTCCAGAGCCCTGCACCACGCGAGCTGCTGGGCTTGGGACAGGGACACAGCTGGTGTGCGCGTGGTTACCATGTACTGAAGCCGGCTCTTGTACTGCAGCTTGTCCCGCAGGTAGCCCGTGGCAGTGCACCCCTTATTCTGGGTCAAAGGCCACACTTCCAAGCCCTCGTTCCCCAAGGCCACACCGAGGAGGATCCCAAGATCTGTGGACCACACCCAACAAAAGCACATGAGCACCAGGCACCATGTCCCCCCCGCCACCGCCCCAGTGTGCAAAGCTGTACCATTTTCTTGGGTTACAAGTACTCACGGGAAGGGGTGGTAGGTGCAGAGCCCCAGGGAGCCTTCCCACCACCCACACACCGATGCTTTAACAGGCCTGGGCCCCAGATCAGAAAGGACGGGCACCTGCAAGCAGCCCGGTGGTGACCAGTGTCTACCCCACAGGCCCAAGCTGGTCCCATCTCTCCCAGCTCCTGCCCTGTGAGTCAGGCTCTCGCGTCCTTTCAAGTTGGATTCTAGTTCCAACTCTAAAAGTGACTCTAATGACCTAGACGACTCTTTTCCCTGCTCTGTCTAACATCCGCCACGAAATGTACCAGTGGTCTGCATCGCTTTTCACTCCGGTGGCTGTGGGATACGGAGCTGATCTCACTAGGGCTGTACCTGTAACCAATAAACGGCCATCCTTTGAAACATTACCTGCCTTTTACCACTGGAGGTCACTGTGACCTCAGAAACAGCCCCTGCAGCTCTGGACAGAAAACGTCTGACTGCAATGAGCTTGAGGAGTTAAGTGGATCACAGCAGAAAAAACAAAACATAAAAGGGCAAGACATATGAAAATATCAAGCTCACTAATAAAAGAAAGAAATTCACATTAAAACAATGAGATAAAAAAAATTAGATAGTTGGACACAGTGGCACATGCTTGCTTGCAGTCCCAGCTTCTCAAGAGGCAAAGGAAGGAGGATCAGAAGTTTGAGGCAAGCCTGGGCAACTCAGTGAGATCTTGTCTCAAAAATAAAAAATAATGCCGGGCGTGGTGGCTCACGCCTGTAATCCCAGCACTCGGGAGGCTGAGGCAGGAGGATCGTTATGAGTTTGAGCCGCGCGTGGACTACATAGTGAGTTCCAGGTCAGTCTACTACATATTAAAAAAAAAAAAAAAAAAAAAAAAAAAAAGGGCCGGGGATGTAGCTCAGTGGTTCTGTCGACTGCCTCACAAGCCCGACATCCGACTTTGATCCCCAGTATAAAAAACAAAACAAACCCCCACCCCTAAAGATAGGAAGTAAAATGAAAAATAGAAAGGGCTGGGGGTCGCACAGTGATGGTAAACTTGCCTAGCTCCCTCAAAGCCGTGGGTTCAATCCCCAATACCATTAAAAAATTAGATGCCATTTTTTATCTATTAAAATGGAAAGGTTTTTCATCTATCAAAATGGAAATGGAAAGGTTTTTCTGTGTTTGTTTTGTTTTATTAATATCTCATGTTGGCCAAGTAGTGAAGCAAGGTGTTGTCATCCTGGAAAGTGATTTGGCAAGTTTTGTTATTAATGGATTTAATCAAGTCCACACCCTTTGGCCCACTGAACTCATGAAATGGAAGGAAAGCATGAAAGAGTAATAACCAAAATATTTATGGATAAGGACTTACTACTGCCACGCTCTTTTATAAGTGTGAAAATTATTGTAAATGGCCAAGACATTACGTATGAATGAATGTAGCCAATTAAAAAAATCACATTTTCAAGGAATGACGTTTCCATAATGAGAAAAATACTTAAGATGTGCTTAGTGACATTTTTTGAAAGCATGCCCTAGCTCTGCAGAATGGCACACTCCTATAACCCCAGCACTCTGGGAGGCTGAGGCAGGACATTGCAAGTTCAAACCCAGTCTAGGCAACTTAGTGGTTTAGCAAGACCTTGCCTCAAAATAAAAAATTTATAAAAGGGGAAACGGGAGTGCTGAGGCCCTGGGTTCAGTCTCCAGTATTAGAAAATAAATAAATAAATAATAAGCAGGGCCGGGGATTTGGCTCAGTGATTCTGCCACCTGCCTCGAAAGTACAAGGACCCGAGTTCGATCCCCAGTGACAATAAATAAATAAATACTACCCACCTACATAGCAGGACTTGAATTTTGTTCCTTCTTTCCATGAGTATGTGTGAAAAGAGTTGGAGAAGGAAATGCACCAAATCTCTATGGGAGGTTTTGTTTTTCAATATTCTTTGTATTTTTTATTCTCTACAATCAGTATCTAGTCTTATTCTCAGAAGTAGTCAATAGCCTCATTTTTTTGTTTTGTTTTGTTTTTTAAAGTAGCCAAGCAGGCTGAGGCACCTCCCTGACCATCCCTGCCCTGAGTATGAATTACCTATTGGATTCTCCCCCACTCACTTCCTGGCACCTTGGAAGATTTTGTCCCTCACCCTGCTGGCCTGGCTACTTTATCTGTTAGGACACCTCCTTTCCTCCCCTAATTTCACCCTATTTGGATCCTGCTACCCCTGGGCCTTTGCACCTGCTGGGACCCCTCACAGAACACCCTTCCTCAACCTATCTTTAGTCTACCGAGCCCTATGTGAGCTGTAGTCGCCTGACCTTCCCTTCCACAGAACCCTAACAGCCACACTTTTGCAAGGTTTCAAGGTGGCAGTAATCTGTCCTGCACTCCTCCTCTCTCCTATGCACGTGACACAATAGTGGGCCCAAGGAACAGACAAGCACAAACCAAACCAGTGTTTCCCTCTTTGACATCAATCAGCTTGGCTTCTGTCTCTAAGTCATAAAGCCTCTCTGCCTGGCACCCACCCCTGGAGGTCAAGATCATTCCTGCATCTGGGGCTTTGCTCCTGCTCCACTGGGCCCTGCTATTACCTCACACTGCAGGCCTCTTCCAAAGTCTCACTGGGACTCTTTCTCCCCAGCCCTGCTCATACCAGCACCCCAAGTCCCCTCTCAGCACCACGCCCAGTTCACTCATTACCTGACCGGGCCTCTTAACCCTGGCCTGAATCCCTAATACCGGCATCCACAGCAAGGTCTGCCTGGCTGAACACAGCATGCCTGAATTTTGGGGTTCACCTCTAGCTGTGGAAATGGGAGCCAGCATCTGAATCCCCTGGGGAGCTGGTTGAGGCCCTGATACCCCAGTCCTGCCTCACTCTGATCCAGCAGGTCTGAGGTGGGGCCAGAGAATGTCCCTGTGGGACAAGTTCCCAGGTGAAGTTGTGGCCATTGGTCCTGGGACACACTTATGGGACCACAGAGCAGGGCTAGGGGGATAGTTCAGTAATACAGTGCTTGCCCAGCAGGCACAAGGCCCTGGCTTCCATCCTCAGTGTTGAAAAAAAAAAAAAAGCAGACCTAGGTATCCCAAGGGCCATGCCTGACCTGTGGGGATTGCACAGAGAAATCCAAATTTCCCCCAGAATAAAGAGTATTTCTAAGTGAGTGTGGTGATACATGGCTAATTCTAGCACTCAGGAGCCTGAGCTAGGAAGATTTCAAGTTTGAGGCCAGCCTGGGCTACAGTGAGACTGTTTTAAACGCACCACACACACACACACACACACACACACACACACTAAATAAGATTAAAGGGGCATTCCTGTCTACACTGGGTCAGCAGTCACCACAGGCTGTCCACCCCATCCCCAAGTCCTACTCTCTCTGTGGAGCCATCAGGACCTGCCAACCGTGTGGCCTCAAGTCAGGTACAAGGTCTTCTAGAGCCACAGCACCTCAGCCTGGCCCAGGAAAGGACTCGAAGTCTGCAGCTGGGCCACCATCTCCATTTTCAGCTTCATCTCTGCTGCCTCCCCCAGGAGAAACAGGGGACCGGGCAGAAAGGGCACAGTCGAAACCTCAAGCGAGTGACACTTGTCACCCCAGGTGCTGCACAGCCCAGTGCACTGTTGACGCTGACGCTGGAAAGGAGCCCCTTCCGCTCCTCCTCCCTCCAGAGATAAAAGCCAGCAGGACAGAAGTGAGGCTGAGGAAAGACGGATGCAAGGCGCTCCCTTCCGGGTGACGGCAGGTAGAAGGGGGCACCCGTGCCCTCCCCAAGATGACCCTCTGTACAGTGACAAATGAGGCTTCTCACCCCACCCTCATGCACCCCCCGTCATATCCACTGGAAACTCAGAGTGTGACCTTATGTGGGGGTAGCGCCTTTACAGATGTCACTGGGCCAAGGTTCTACCCATGGAAACATCCACTGCCCTAACTCCAGTGACTGGCGTCCTGGTAAGAAGAGGAGGAGAAACCAAGGCACGAGGCAGGAAAGGCCAGGCAAAGACAGCCGAGGAACCTCGGGAGCCATCATTAGCTGCTAAGGAGCCTCCCCAGAGCCGTGGGTTGGTACATGCCTAGCCCGCACCCCGATTTCCCACTCTGGTCGCCAGGACGGTGAGACAGTACATTCTGCTGTCCTGAGCCACCCAGCTTGTGCTGCACTCCCCAGCCAGTCCTTGCCCAGCCCTGAGAGCTGCCTCCTGGAGCTTCCAGCCCCCTCTTCCCCTCCACCTTGAGAACTGACCCTCATTCCCTCAGCCCAGATGGCTGCAGGAAACTCCAAGTACCGCTGGAAGGAGACCTCCAGCCAGGCCCCCACCCAGTCCCAGGGCTCCCCGGCATCTCTGGCACTCTCTGCTCAGCCTTCAAGGCCGCTGAGGCTCTGTGGCCTTGTCCCTCTCCGGCCCCCACTGAGGCTTTGCCCATGCTCTGCTCTGCCCGGACCAAGGTCCCCCAGCCCCGTGTCTGCCCGGACGCAAACTGCCCGGCCCACGGCGCTTCACCCACACCGCTGCCCTGCTCCCCAACACCGGAGCACTGGGTCACTGCTGGGCACCTAGCGCCGAGCCAGCTGCAGAGCTGGGAGGTGAGGCCTCAGTGCCTCAGCCATCACTCTTAGGGCACCGTGGGCGGCCCGGAGAACCGTGTTCCATCGGAGTCGGTGACACTGGGTCTCAGGTTGAGGGCCATGCGGCCTGGCCTCCCACCTGGCAGCCCCAACAGCTCTCCAGTTCCTTCCTCTCTTATTCCTGTGACCATTTTAACTTATTTTTCTTTTTATATACATATATATACGGCGCTGTTGGCTTCCTGCTTTTTCTCTCTGTTCTGTCATGAGGGGGGATCTGAGGGGAGCTGGCTGCCTCTCCAGGCTCCTGGATGCATGTGACCCACCTGTCTTGGGCCACTGGTCCCTACCCCACCCCACCAGCCACACCCAGGGAAGACACAAATCTCTCTGCCACCTCCGCCCCAGCGTGCTCCCCGATGCCAATGAAGCTACAGGGGTGAAAAGCTGCCACCCACCACAGTGGCTCCCCGTCTGTAACCACTGACTACACCTCCCAGTCCAGGCTCATGCCCAGCTTGCCCTTCTGAGCCTGGGTCAGGGGCAAGCAGGGCAAAGGGGCTGCCTACAGGGAGACTGGAAGCTTCTCAACTTCTCGGCATCAAGAAAGCCCTGGTTGCCATGGCTACAGCAGAGCCCACTCTGGCCCAAGGCCTCCCAGGGAAGGTCTCCAGGGACCCCAGTACTCACAGTGCAGCCAGGCGAGTCCCCGGGGCATGGTGATGCACTGGGTCCCCCAAGAGCAGCGGCACTGTCCCCAGCAGTATATGCAAAGGCCTGAGCAGTGCCTACATGGCCTCACATCAGCAGTCCAGGAAAGGCGGACCAAGAGGAGCCACCGGACAGCAGGCAGAGGGCAGATGCCCCTGGGCACAGCGGCCCTATCTGCCTGGCAGGGCGGAGGACAGCCTGGGGGTGGTGGCTGCCAGTGCCATCGAAGCCCAGGAGCTGGTGCCAGCCGGCAGCCTCGGGGTCTTCCTTCCCGAGGAAGAGGAGAGTCCCCAGCGGGCCCCTTGGAATCTGGGGCTGGGTGGCGCTTTCTCTGATTTCCCCGACTGCAGCTGCTCAGTGTGAAGTCTGGCTCTGGAAAAAGAAGGAGGGGAGAAACTGATTATGTAAGCGCTGTGCTGCCACTCAGCCATCAGCGAGGCACAGAGGACCCACCACACTCGCAGCGCCTGCTGCCTGCCCCAGGACACCCTGCCCTGGCTGTGGCCCCCAGGGGGCACAGGCTCACATGGGGGACAGGTGCTGGAAAGGCCGTCCCCACCAGGAGTGAGTTATGATGACACTGGCTGGCTGGCAGCCTCAGGCGGGGCGGAAAGCAGACCAAGAATGCACAGGCAGTGGGCGCGCACCCCGGAGTCTGCCTGGACCAGGTGACATCAGATCATCAGACCAAGCCGGGAAGGACTCGGCCTGCAGGTAAGACAGAGAAGCAGTAGATGATCCACCCCTCCGCTCACTTCCTCCTCAAATCACTCCCAAGGTGCTTCCCCTGCCAGGTAAAGCTCTGACTGTCCAGTTAGCTTTGACTGCCAGATAAACAAACATGTTTTCTAGTATAATTGCATCATGAATTATTTTTACCATAAGAATGTCCCAAATATCACATGGGGTATACTTATGCTAAAGAAAAAAATTCACCGATGCACACCTGTAATCCCAATACTAGGGAGGCTGAGGCAGGAGGATCACTGAGAGTTTGAGGCCAGCCTGGGCTATATAGTGAGTTCAAGACCAGCCTGAACTACATGAAGAGACCATGTCTCACAACAAAACAAATTACTCACTGATTGTTTATCTGCTATTCCACATCAAGGGGACATCATATATATGTAATATATGATATGTAATATATATAATATATTTCCTATGTATTTTTAAATAAATAAATTTGGCAACCGTATGATAATATGTGAGCCCTTGGGGCTCTCTTTCTGAGAGCTCACTGAATTCTAGACCCAGGGCCAAGTCCTTATGTTCATTAAATCCTCAAAACTATTTAATGAGACTGTAAAAAGCCTTTTATCAGTGAGGAAATTGAGGCCCGGAAAGGTTAAGATCACACAGCTTGTAAGAAGTACGACAGGATTTCAGACTGGTTGTCCTTCTGGAAAGCAGACACTCCTGGGGGCCCAGCCCTCTCAGGCCTCCCATCTGTTGCTCGCTGGGCTCCGTGAGGTACAAAATACTGTCTTCATCTTGTAGATGAAGCTGAGCTGGCCAGCAGCAGAGCCTGCTGTAAGCCTCTTTCTGACTGGCTTCTTGTCTGTCCCCTTGAGCCCCGCTGCCTCCTCTGTGGTCCGGGAATGTTGAGGGTGTGAAGAGCACCAGGCAGGATTTAGGGGCTCTCTGCTTTGTGGCATCCACTGCACTCCCACAGAATGAACAAGAAGCGCTGGCCCTTGGGCAGACCCCTTGCTGGACCCATGAAGCCCTGGGCTCTTTCCCCAGCGCCTGGCAGCGCCCCGCCCTTACAGTGTCCACTCTCTAACTTTCACCACTCTAACTTTCCAATGGTGTTTGTTTGTTTGTTTTTCAGGTTCATCAAGGTATAACTTAGACAGAAAATTCACCTTTTTTCCCATTCATAATCCTAAGAATTTTGACAACTGCACAAAGCCATTTAACCATGGTAGTAATCACGGCATAAACCATCTCCATGCGCCGGAGAATCTCCCCCTGCCACTCTGGCATGAACACCTCCTCCCACCCAGTGCTAGGCACATTTCCCAGACTACCCCACAATGACCCACACAGACTGTCACACGATCCTGGGGCACAACCCTTCACCCCTCGCTGCTTCCCCTTGGCGTGCACACTTGGGGCTCTGCCACGACGTCCCACATGTCAGTGGTCCCCTCCTGTCCCTTGCTGAGTAGTAGTCCACTGTGTAAATGGACCATTGTTTGTCCACCCACATGGGTGGCATTTGGGCTGTACCCAGCTCTTGATGATAATAAACAAAGCCACCACAAGCCTCGGTGCATAGGTTTTGGTACGGATGGAAGTTTCCATCTCTCTCAGGTCCCTCTGTAACTCTGAGTCCTGCCCCACGGCCCTTCGGACCATCTGAGCTCTGGGGCCTGGGCCACCACCACTCCGGCCCCACGGGCACCCCTCACCTCAGACTCCTCACCCTGCTGTGCCCCACAACCCTCCGGCAGCTTCCTCACCAGAAAGGCCCGTGCTGAACCCCGCTGTGAGTCCTGACTGCTGGTCCCTGGTAAAACCATGCAAATGAGAGAGAGGGTCACCTCTGCGTCACCTGTATCCAGTCCTGAATCCTAGCCCTTCACCGATGGGGCCACCAAGGTTACCTGATGACAGAAGCCAAAGCTGGGCTGGGGATGCAAGAAACCAGACCCCGGGCAGAGGCCTCTGACAGACACAACCCAAAGGACCCAGGGCCCCTCAGCTGGCAAGTGAGGCCTAACTAGAAGCCTGTGAGTTCCTAGTCATTTTTTTTTAATGAAAAAAATAAAACAAAATTTCATAACAAAATAATTATAGAACAACAGTTAATACGCTGTGTAACATAATTTTAAGAGAATGGCCAAAATGTTACTCAGAGTAGAAGTCATAGGCAAAAAAGATTTTCTTTTCATATGTTTGTTTTTTTAGACGAAGTCTCCATATGTAGCCCAGGCTGGCCTTGAACTCACTAATAGCCCAGGCTGGCCTCAAACTCTCAGTGTGCGCCACCACATCCCACAAAAAAGAGCCTTACAGGGCCAGGGATGTAGCTCAGTGGTTCCACCGCCCACCTCACAAGTGCAAGGACCTGAGTTCGAGCCCCGGTATATATAAAAAAAAAAGTCTTATAAAGAAGAAACAAACCCATAAAAACACAAAATTTCTCTTCAATGAGCTAAGAGAAACTAGTAACATAAATGAAACCAATTATGATATATATTAAAGCATTTTGAAACAACAGAATAGATAATTTGTGGAGTAATTTGCACTTCTTACTTCCTATTTGTCTTCTATTTTGCTTTCTCCATACAGGTGCAAAATACATACAGTACATCTAGCCGGGCGTGGTGGCACATTCTACAGTCCTGGCACTCGGGAGGCTGAGGCAGAGGGTCACCGTGAGGGCGAGGCCAGCCTGGGCTACAGCCTGGAATACATAGTCCTCATATAAGATGGGATATCTTCTCAGGGCCAGGGATTTAGCTCAGTGGCGCCACGCCTGCCTCACAAGCACAAGGTCCTGTGTTCCATCCCCAGTGCCAGGAAAAAAAAAAAAAAAAGACATAGATCCTCATATAAGAGAAACTCCGTGAACCTCTGTCCCCAAGTGGCCTTCCCTAATCCCTGGAGGGCCCAAAGGCTGCTTCTGTCTCCCTCTCTTTCTCTGTCCCATTCTGTCTTCCTCTCTTCTTCCTCTCTCTCAGAAGGGGTGAGTGTAGACTAGAAATACTATGCCTCTCCCATTGCACCCCTGGGCTTCTAGCATCATTGAGAAGCTCATGAGGGAACAGTTGTGTGGAAAACTTACGGTGGGCAAAGCGATCTTCATAGTTCAGCGGTGACAAAGCCTTCAAAGTCATAGAAACAACTTTAAAACGCATATTAATTTCCACCAAATCATGACTTCAGGATACTGGGAGGGCCAGGGCCAAGCAGAGGGCAAATGCGTGGGGAGGGGTGCGGTGACAAAGAACTAAGTCTTCCCTGGTGGGGAGTTAACAGATAAGGGCTAAAATGAAGTAGTGCTATGAGATGCCACTGAGAAGAGGACAGATGGGAGCCGGGGATTTGGCTCAGTGGTTCTGCCACCCGCCTCGCAAGCCCAAGGGCCCGAGTTCAATCCCCAGGACCAAAAATAAATACATACATACATACATAAAAAGAAGAAGATGGATGGATGGATGGATGGATGGCTTTTTAACATTAAGAGTCCTGTGTGTAGAAAGTGGATGAAGGAAACAGGCAGGGCCCTACTGTCGTTTATGTTACATGGCTAGATGTGGTGGCACACGCCTATAATCTCAGCTCTCTGGGAGGCTGAGGCAGGAAGATCACAAATTAAAGTCCAGCCTGGGCAACTTAGCAAGACTATGTCTCAAAATTAAATATAATAAAGGTCTCAGGAAACCCTGGGTTCAATTTCCAGCATCCCTGGAAGGAGGAGAAAAAGGAGGAAGGAGAGGAGGAGACAAAAATTTAAAATAAAGCTAGGTGTAGTGGTATACGCCTGTAATTCCAGCATTCGGAAGGCTGAGGCAGGAGGATCACTCTCAGTTCAAGGCCAGCCTGAGCTGCATAATGAGAACTGGTCTCAACTGCCCCACCCCAAATGTATATAACCACATTGAACTACTTTATTCTTTAATTCAGATGCAGATATAATTTAGATTCTAAAAAAATAATAACTTTAACGAAAGAATATCTGTGCTGGGCTTGTGCTGTGGTACGTGCCCAGGCTGGGCAGCAGGGACCTGCTCACCCTGGGACTTTACTGTCTCCCTCTCCAAGGCCACCTCCCTTGGTCCTTCTGTGCCCTGTCTGAGGGCACTTAAACTCTAGGGCCTGTGCCCTGCCCCAGGGGAGTACACACTGTTGAATGTTCAGGACACACACAGTCCGCAAGAGCTCTCAGATGCCCACTCTAGCATCTGCAACGTAGGGGCCTGGAAATAATGGCCATTGGTTATGTTTCACAGAACGTAGGAACTTAGCTGATACAGGCTGGGCCGTGCTGACCTGGGCTGGGCTCTGCTCACCCAGGCTGCTCTGCTGCTTCTGCTGGCTGCTGGGTGGGAGGCCAGGTGCTGGCTGCTCTAGGTCCGCCTCCTCCAGGCCAACCTAGGCTACTTTTCGAAGCACGGCAGAGTTCTAGGCAAAGGAGCAAAGGAGTCAATGCCCCCTAAGTCCTAAACTTGGACCGGTCCCACCGTCACGTCCACGACATGGGGGCAGGAGTGGGAATCCACTGCCCTTCTTGACGGAAGGAGCCGCACCCTGTCATCGTGAAGGGTAGCGACCAGTGTGTGAAGACTGGGGTCATGTTTGCAACCCATGTACTACACCTACCCTGAACATTCTTCTCCCCAGACAGCCCGGGCCTGACTAAATCCAGGGGACAGATTACTGTGTCACCTACCAGCCTGGCCACCTATTTACAGGAGTAAATAGGACAGGGCCATACAGGCCTCAGAGCCATGCACACCATCCCACACTCTAGAGGCAGAGAATGAGGACCTGTGGGGTGGGGAGCGGCCACCTTCGTGCCCAGCCCAGCCTCCTCCTGTGAACCCAACTGCATTCTCTTAAGGCTGAGGGAGACACAAAGAGCTGTCACAAGGAATGAGTCACAGCCGTCTGGGACAGGGAGGAGGTGGGAGAAAAACCGGACTGAGTTTAGGCCACAGATAATGGGAGAGAAACAAAAGCAGACTCGGGAACTATTCATTCTGGTCAGTTCCATAGGCTCAGGATCGATATTTCTGAGTAATATTTCCACCACCACCCCTGTTCTACCAGTGGAAATAAGATTTCAATTCTGGGGCATGTGCGTGTAGCAAGGGACTTACTCTGGCCCACGCATAAAATGTCAGTCTCATTCAGAGGGCTGGCCTGGGTCAGACCCTGGCTAGACAAGTCCATTATGCAAACAAGTCTATCCCTCCAGCCTTGAATCCACCCTTGAATCCACCTTGTTCTGACCAAAGGGACGGATACTGGTGCATTTGAGTTTGTCCCCTTTTGCTTCTGGAAGGCTTTCCATCATGTAAATAACCCAGGTAGCCTCTTACAGGAGGCACTGCTGAGGCCCCAGACATTTGACGGTAGCCACCCTAGACCAGTTGGCCCACGCTAAGTCAACCCTGGGTCAACTCACAGAATTGTGAGAACTGATCTTGTTTACTTTAAGCCACTAAGTTTTGAGCTCGTTTGTTACACAGGAAAAGCTAACTGATACAACATAAAGGTGCATCGACTCTGTCGAATGCTCTGGAAAAAGCAAGATGAACTGCAATCCTAAATGTACATTCTGGGAGTGGTTCGAGTATATTCTCTTCTCAGAATGCAGCTCGGTCCTGGGCCAGGAGGCCTTCAAGGACAATGGTTTACTGCCATTTCCCTAGGGCCCAGCTCAGATTCTTCAGTTGGAGATGAACTATCTAGAATTTAGGACTTTTTATTTGCTTTGCCATGTATAGTTTGTTTGTTCGTGGGGGTTTTTTGCGAATTTTTATTATGGAAATTGCCAAACACAAATGGGATAGAACAGATAGATGGATAGATAGGTAGAATATAACAAACACCCCTCTAGCCATTTTTCCACACTAAAAATTATAAATATTCTGTCATTCCAGTTTCACCCTTCCTCCACTTTTTCTCCATGGGGTATTTTAAAAATATAAGTATAAAGCACATAAGGATTTTAAAAATTCAAAATCAGAATATAATTATTGTACCTCATCAAATTAATAACTCCTTGGTATAATTCAATACAGAATCCATGTTGTTTTCCTTTTTTTTTTTTTTTTTTCCCTATACCTTAACTCGGGACCTTGTGCTTGCCAGGCAGGAACAGTGTCACTGCAATACATCCAGCCCATAAACAGAACTTCAGTGGCCATGCCACAAAGGAAATGTTCAATGACAGAGGAATTATTTTTGGTGGGGTACTGGGAATTGAACTCAGGACCTTGTGCTTGCGAGGGCCCTCTTTTTTTAATAACATCTTTTTTAAATTGTTTTGTTTAAATCAAGAACCAATGAAGTCATCCCACACAGTGCACTTGATTGATGTGTCTCTTGGGTTTTTTTGCTTTGTTTTGTTTTGTTTTTTGTTTTTTGTTTTTCTTTCTTTTGTTTAAGGTATTCTCAAGGGCCAGGGATTTAGCTCAGTGGTTCCACCACCTTCCTTGCAAGCACAAGGTCCTGAGTTCAATCCCTGGTACGACAAAAAAAAAAA
>NW_022900944.1:37197468-37233173 GCF_012274545.1 Fukomys damarensis
AAAAAAAAAAAAAAAAAATCATTCTCAAAAAAATAAAGAGAAAGAAATCATTCTCATGCCATAAAACTCACCATTTTAAAGTGTACAAGTGTACAATTAGTGTTTGGGGAAGTTTTTATTGTTTGTTTTGTTTTTAGTATGCTCACAAAATTGTGAGCATTTCTTTTTGGTAGCAGGGATCAAACTTGAGACCTTGTGCTTGTGAGGCAGGCAGCAGAACTACTGAGCCAAACCCCTGGCCCCAGAACATTTTCATTGCCCCTAAAATAAAGAATCCATTAGTAGTCGCTCTCTGTTCTCTCTCCCCGCAGCCCCTGGCAACCACTAGTATCTTTTCCATCTGTATGGATTTGCTTGTCCTGGACATTTCATATAAAGTGAATCACACAGCACGTGGTTCTCTTCACCTGGCTTCTTTCGCTAGCAAAATGCGTACAGGATTTACTCATCTGTGAACTGAAAGTTTGAGTCTCTCCAAATGTATCTGTTGAAGCCCTAGCCCCTACTGTAATGGGATTTGCAGAGGGACATTTCAGAGGTGACTGGGGCTACGATCATAAGGATGGGGCCCTTCTGATATGATCAGTGCCCTTATAAGAGCAGCCATCAGAGCATGTCCTCCCTCACTATCCTTGTCCTCACATGAAGGGTTATGCAGTCATGGGGTGACAGAAGGAGTAAGCAACCATCTGTAAGCCAAAGAGACAGTCCTGGCCAGAAATCACTCATGCTAGCCCCCTGATCTCAGACTTCCAGCCTCCAGAAAACTCCTTTCTGCTGTTTAAGCCACTTAGTTTTCAGTATCTTGTTATGGTCACCCCCCAGACTAAGACATGGCACATAGCGGTGCAGGCTATCCGAATATACTTGTGCCCAGAACTGTTTCCGACTTCAGGTTTGGCGGGGGGTGTTGGAGTGTTTGCATGTACATAATCAGTAAGCTGGGTGCGGGCCCCAAGTCCCAACATGAAATTCATGCATGTTTCACGCAAACCTCACACACACAGCCTGAAGGTGACTTTATACAGTATTTCTAGTGCACCTGTGTTCTCACTGAGACTTGTCACAGGAGGCCAGGTGTGGGGTTTTGACTTGTGGTATCGAGTCAGCATTCAAAACGTTTCAATGACTGTAACTATACTATAGACTTAAAAGTACCAATAAACTCAATAAAAAAGAAAAAAATAGTTTCAGATTTTGGAACATTTTGGATTTCAGATTTTCAGACTAAGGATGTTCCACCTGTTCTCCATTCCTATCTAGGGCCAAATAATAAATACTTGGTTGTGTAAATCTGCCACATTTTCTTTTCCATTCATCGGGTGGAGAACATTGGGGTTGTCTGTAGTTTTTGGAAATTATGAATGATACTGCAGTGAACACTCATGCAAGCTTTTGGGTGAGAATGTCTCAGCCGGGCATGGTGGCGCACACCTGTGATCCCAGTACTCAGAAGGCTGAGGCAGCAGCACTGCTGAGAGTTCAAGGCCAGCCTGGCTACACAGCAAAACTTTGTCTCAAGAAATCCAAACCAAAACAAAAACAAACAAGAACAACAACAAAAGGAGGGGGGGGGATGTTTTCAATTCTTTTGGGTAGAGTGGTTCCCTCTTACCCTGGGGGGATACTACAGTCCAGCACCTCCACTATATATCTGAAACTGCAGATGCCAAACCCCATACATACTATGCCCCTACCCATTCATACATAGCTATGATAAAGTTTCATGTATAAATTAGATACAGTCAGCAGTTAGCAACAATTTACCATAGATCTTAGGAACCTCAGCATATGAAAATGTTTTCTTCATTAATTAGAAAGCTTTCACCTTTCCACTTAAAGGAAACATTTCACGGCTTCTCTTTGGCATATTTGAATTCCCAGTTCCACTACCTTTGTGCTCCAGAGCCATTAGTAAGTGGGATAAGGGTTACTTGGACACAAGCATTGTTACACAGAAAGAGTTGATCTGATCATTTAGCAGCTACGTGCATACATAACTGCTAGTGGGCAGGTAGGCTATACAGTGTGGATACACTGGACACCAGATGATGTTCATCCCAGGTGGATAGAGTGGGATGGCAGGAGATGTCATCACACTTCACAGGACAGCGTGCAATTTAAAACTTGTAAGTAGGCATGGTAGTGCCTGCCTGAATTCCCAGGACTTGGGAGGTGGAGGCAGGAGGACTGCCACGAGCTCAAGGCCAACCTGGGCTACATAGTGAATTCAAGGCCAGTCTGAACTACATAGTGATACCCTGTCTCAAATAATAATAATAATAACAATAATAATAATAATAAATTAAACGTATGAATCATTTATTCCTGGAATTTCCCATCTAATATTTTTGGACCAAGGTTGACCACAAGTAAAAGAAACTCAGAAAGCAAATGGCAGGTAAGAAGGGACTTCTGTATACACTTAAGAATGGAATTGCTGGGTCACAGGCTCATTTCGTTTAACTTTTTGAGAAGATGCCAGCCTACATTCCCACAAGCCATGCAGGAGGATTCCAATGTCTTCACAGTCTTGCAAACACTTATTGTTTTTTTTGTTCTTGTGGCCATCCTAGTAGGTATAACTGATACGTCATTGTGGTTTTGGTTTTAATTTGTATTTCCATGACGGCAAATGATGCCAAGCATCTTTTCATACGCTTACTGCAATTTGTATATTTTCTTTGGAGAAAGGTCTGTTCAAATTCTTTGACCATTTTTAATTGCATTGTCTTTATATTTTAGTTACAGGTGTTCTTTATATTCTGGGTACTAGACATTTATTAGATATATGACTGGCAAATATTTTCTTTTTTGAGGTACTGGGAATTGAACTCAGAGCCTTTGCACTAAGTGACATTCCCAGCCCACTTTGTATTTTGTATTTTGAGACAGGATCTCACTCAGTCACTAAATTGCCCAGGCTAGGTTCAAACTTGCAATCCTTTTGCCAGACTATTATTTCCCTGTTGAAAGTTCTTGGCACTGTTGTCAAAATCAGTTGACTATAAACACAAGGATTTATTATTTCTGTATTCTCAATTCCCCTTTTCAAAATTTTTCAGTTTGAGACAGGATCTTGCTAAGTCACTAAGTTGCCTTTGAACTTGTGGTCCTCCTGCCTCAGCCTTCCAGAGTGCTGGAACTGTAAGCCTGGCTCAATTCCATGCCTAGAATTGTATGGCTATTCTTATGCCAATAGTACCACACTGTCTTAATTTCTGTAGCTCTGTAAGTTTTGAGCTCTTAGGATTTTAAAAATTCATAACAATTAACTTTCCTTTTTGTTTGCTTATTTATACACTGTCAAGACTGCTCTTGACCTTGTGATCCTCCTGCCTCAGCTTCCCAAGAGCTGGGATTACAGGCATGTGCTGCCATGTCCAGTGACTTTCCCATTTTCCCCCTATGTTTGTTGGAGACGTGAGGTTACTTGTCCTGTAGATTTCCCATGTTCTGCATTTGGCTGATCACATCCGCGAATGTCATTTAACATGTTTTTTTAATTTCTGTATTTCTATTTAGATTAAAAGGCTTCACTGGGCTTTTTCCCCCCAGTAGTAGGGACTGAATCAGGGATGCTCTACTACTGATTTACATCCACAGACACCCTCTCTGCCTTTTTAAAAATTTTACTTTGAGGGTCAAGGATTTAGCTCAGGGGCACCACACCTGCCTCAAGTGTAAGGTCCTAAGTTCGATCCCTGGTACAGGAAAAAAAGAAAGAAAAATAAAAGAAAATTTTATTGTGAGACAGAATCTCAAAAAGTTGCCCCAGGCTGGCTTCAAACTTTCAATCCTCCTGCCTCAGTGCCAAGGAGCTGGGATCACAGGCGTGCACCACTGCACCTGGCTGGGCTCAAATAAAATTTTTACAGATGTTTAATACTTCCTGTATCATCATAGTAGGAGGTACTTAATGTCATGTTCTTTCCGCCCAGTTCGTCCATTGTGAATTTCCCACAAGTTTTATCTTTCATCAGGCACTATAGCTTTGATCCAAGATTTCATTAGAGGCGCAGTTCCTGCCTCTGTCTTTCCACCTACATTTATTACTGGTATTCTTCTCTAAAGTAGAACTTTCCTTCATTATCTATTTTCTTATCAACAAGCGTGGTGTGCATATAAAAAGCAGGATAAAATCCAGGTTTATTTCTTTTCCCCATTTTCAGAATGAGTATCCTCCTGGTATAAATAATTAGCATTTTTCGTATCATTTTGAAATTAATTTTTTAAAAGTTTTTATGTTTCATTATTGTGAAAAATATGTACAATTATTATGGATAAAGTAGCTGCAGACCTTTTAATTTTTATTTTTTGCTTTAAGACAAGGTCTCACTATGTAGTTATGACTGGCTTTGAATTCACTATGGCCTCTAATTCATGGCAATTTTCCAGGTTTAGCCTCCCGAAGGCTGGTATAGGCATGTGCTACCACACCAGGCAAGTAGCTGCAGAATGTTTTCCTTTTTGCTAGCACCACATTGGCACTTACAGTCTGCCTGACGGTCCCTTCCAATTTTTGCATTCCTTTCACTTTTTTGTTTGTTGGGTTTTTGTTTTTTGAGACCAGGTCTCACTATGTAGTTCAGGCTGTCCTTGAACTCACTATGTAGTCCAAACTGGCCTGGAACTCAAAGCCATCCTCCCGCCTCAGCCTCCCAAGTGCTGGGATTATAGGCATGCACCATCACATCTGGTTTCATTCACTTTTTTCTTGGGGTCATCTTTTCCCTGCACCTTTTTTTTGAGGCAAGATTTCACTATATAGCCACGGCTGGGCTTGAATTTGCAATCCTTCTGCCTCTCTTCCTCTTTTTATATACATAGGCCACATCTTTCACATCTATATTTGAGGGTTTTTTTTTTTTACGTAATCCAAAGAATCATAAATCATGCCAAAGCCAGTTATTGTGCCACACCCACGTGAGTTCTGATTCCAAATGCAGATGACATCCAGCACAATCTTGGGCATTGTGGCTGGTTCTCCCCAGCTGCTATCTTAGGTAAAGTTGCCTTCCTGGGGCAAAGGACATTGATGGCCATTTGCCTCCTTTGAAGCAGTTTCTGACCATGAACTTCATGTTCTGGATAGTTACCATGTCATTCACGACGGTTGATCCCTAATGAATTATTATTTCAATCCATTTTAGTTATCCCTAAGCCATGCTTACTGAGGTACAATGTGAAATGAACCTTATAGTCCACCCACCAAGCATGTGCAGCTTGAGAAGTTTCGACGAACAATCTGTTAACACCCCAAGATACAGAACATCTCTAGTACCCCCAAATTCCCTCATACCCCTTGGAAGACTGTCGTTTTCACAAGTCCCACTGACCCAACTTCTGTCCCTGGAGTTTGACTTTTTCCAGAATGTTCTATAAACAGAATTATACAGTAACGGCCATGCTTGTCCTGTTTTCTTTCGCTTGGCCAATGCTGCGGGGATCCACCTGTGTGACTGAGGCAGCCGGAAGTGAGCTCCGTCTCTGGCTGAGTACTGAGTTTCCCACTGTACCTCTGGCTGCTCATCCACCTATAGGCAGATGGGTACTGAGCTACTTTCAGGCTTCAGCGATGGTCATGGGGGCGCTCTGCCCTGGGAAGGAATTTATTTAGTTCTCTTGGGACCCCAGTTTGCAGGAGTGAGGACTGTTATGAAAGATGAAGCCCGACTGCCCGTTCTCCAGGGTCCTCTGCTGTGATCGCCCCCTCCCCATACTGTCCTGCCACTGTAAAGCCATTCACCACGAGGGCCTCACTGGAAGCCAGAAGATGCTGGTACCACAACCTCGAACCTTCAGAACTGTGAGCAAAATAAACCTGTTCCTTTACCCATGCCCCAGCCTCTGGTATTTTGCTATAATGATGGAAGATGGACTTAGTACACAGGTATGAATGTGTGTAGTGATTTGTCTTGGGGAAGCGCCTAGGAGTGAGTTACTGATGATATGCTAGCTGGAGAGTCAACAGTAAGGAATTGCCAGGCTGGTTTCCAAAATGGGTATTTATTACTCTCTTTGATGTTCCTATCGCTTCCTCATTAGGCTAATGAGAGCTCCTTCTAGCTGGTTCCTGTCCTACTGACAGGGCCCCTGTGATCTTCAGTTGTTTCCTTGCTGTCAGACATCTTAGGAGGTTCCAGACTCAGCCTATGCAATTTCTGCCCCAGACTTGAAGTCAGATCCTGCCCCAAGGAGCCCTTTCAGTGATAAACGGCATTGACACCCCTTAGCCTGGGCAGTGGTTCATTACTACAGCACTGTCATTGGCCAAGACCTTTTCAGGTGGACAGATCTAGAAATTCAACTTTTCTAAGAAAGATACAGCTGGATCATTAATTCCTAATTAAATCATTTAGAATCATCAAGGTTTTAATTTCTTCAACTTAATACTTGGCTCTCTGTCTCTTTCTCTATCAGTTCTGGGGACTGAACCCAGGCATCACACTAAGCTAAAGTCTCAGCCCTTTTTACAATATTTTTATTTAGTAATAAGGTCTCACTAAGTCATTAGGTTGCCTAGGCTGGGCTCAAATTTACAAACTTCCTGCCTCAGCCTCTCGGAGTGCTGGGATTACAGGTAGGCATCACCATGCCTGGCTTTGTGTCTCTTTTCTTGTAAAGGAAATCTTGTTTCTTAATGAGGCAAGAGATCTGTCTTTATGTATCTATCTAATCATTTCAAAATGGTAATACTAATACCACAATGTAACAAAAAGTTTTTTATCATTCTTTTTATTTTAGCATTATATTCTGACTAGGTATGTATAGTCAAAAGACCATGGGTTTTGAGTTTTAGGGGTTTTGTTTTTGGTTTTGTTTTGAGGCAGTGTCTCCCTATGTCATTCAGCTGGCTTTGAACTCACTATGTAGCCCAGTCTGGCCTCAAATTTATAGTGATCCTGGACTGGGGATTTAGCTCAGTGGTTCCACCACCTGCCTAGAAAGCACAAGGTCCCGAGTTTGATTCCCAGTACCAACAGACAAACAAAAAATTTATAGTGATCCTCCTGCATCAACCTCCTGAGTACCAGGATTAAAGGCATGTGCCACTACACCCAGATGTTTTTTAGGGACTTTAAAAGTTTTTTTTAGTTTGCACTAATCGGTCCCATTTAACCCATTTTTGGGCCCTGTACAGCTAGTCATGTACCCCCCACAAGATAATAAACTTTGAACATAATGTGAATTTTAGCTGTATTTTTCATAACTCAGTTGTACAGTGCCCAAGTGTGGACTCTGTCAGGGCCGAGGGCAGGCAGTGAAGAGTGGGGTGGGACAAGCCTGACTGCTTCCTGAGCGACTGCACGCGGTCAGTCAGTGCAAGTCACCTGTGCCGTGCGACTCAGCCAGTGAAAGACCACAGCTGTATGACAGCACTCACCCTACCTCTGTGTGCGCCTGTGAAGACAGGCACTTAGCACTGTTAAACAAACATGTGCTTTCTCATTTAATATTAAATTTGGCTGTTATTTCATATATTAAAACAGTTTGTTAGCAGCTGTGGTATAGGAATTACAAAAATGTATCAAATAGTTCTCTGCAAGGGTTATTTCTACAATTACCTATACAACACTGTTAATGTTAGAAAAATAAATGGCTGCTTATTAAGTCGTGCAATGTACAGAATTGCAAGAAGGCGTTCGAATAAAAAGAAAAATTTGCAGCTGGTCATGGTGGTGCTCTTCTGTAATCCCAGCACTCAGACAGGCCGAGGCAGGAGGGTGGCAAAATGGAGGCCCAGCCTGGGAAACAGCAATTTAGCCAGACCCTTACTCAAAATTAAGAATATAAAGACAAAAAGGGCTGGGGCGGTAGCTCAGTGCGAAGGCCCTGAGTTTGAACCCCAGGAGGAGAGAGAGTGGCGGGGGCGTTGATCATATCTCTACCAGACTTTTACAAGACCTTTCTTCCCAGCAAAAAATATCACTGCTTCACAATCCCACCGCACTCGTATCATGGCTTTTTGGCAGTATGCATATTTTCGAACAATTATTTTCAGTGAAAAAGCACACAAAATTTGTGCCAAGAACTTTGAGAACTCACTAGGAATTGTGATCCTTGCCACCACACCAGAAATTGATGCCATAAAAACAAGGTCAAATATCCCACTAGTTTAATCTGTGTGGCCCTCTCTTATTAATGCTATAATAAAAAACATTTTAGAAAAGGAAGTTTTTACTCACATACATGAACTATGGTATATATTTTATTACATGCAGCACAAAACAATTCCCCTGCAATGAACAGAGCCCCGGCAAGCGAAACTATCGGATACCGTGATTTAGGGCATCCCGAAATAAAAACAGCAACAGGTCTATTTAGAAGTCTGGCTTCCAGTCTCTAGCTCTCCCTGCCCCATTTCCCCACTCTCCAGACAGATAAACATTTTGGTTAGTTTTTGGTTTATCCTTGTATGGTTTATATTTTAAAATAAAAACATAATTGTCTTATTTCCTTTTTGCCCACAAAACGAAGCATACTGCAATGTTCTTTCATGCATTTGTGTGTGTGTGTGTGTGTGTGTGTGTGTGTGTGTGTGTGTTATGAGAGATCAAACCCAGGTGCACTCTAGCACTGAGCTACACCCACAAACCTTTGTATCTTTTATTAAAACACTGATTCTAGCTAAATTACTCAAGCTGGACTCCAACTTGCAGTCCTTTTGCCTCAGCCTCCTGGGATTATAGATGCACCTCCATCTAAACTGTAACATTAAAAAACTTTATTTTAAAATAGCTGGGCCTGGTGGCACACACCTGTGATTCCAGCGCTTAGGAAGCTAAGGCTGGAGAATCACTGTGAGTTTGAGGTCAGCCTGGGCTACATAATGAGTTCAAAGCCAGCCTGACCTACTACTAGCAAGACCCTATCTCAAAAAAAATAAATAAATAAAACAGATACAGAGGACATCAAGCAAATGTACAGTTTAATGAATTATGACAAGGCAATCACATCTTATAACTATCACTGTTATGGCTTGTGTCTAGATGTCCCTCATGCAGTGGGACTTTTTTAGAGGTGGCTGGGATTAAGGGTTTGTGATTACTAAATCAGTCCCCTGATTGGTTTGGCATAGTTCTGGGTGTGAGGGCAGGTAGCATAAATGGAATGTAAGGGAAACAAAGAGGGTTCTTGTTTGTTGTTTGCTGCTTGCTGCTTTCTGCCTGCCTGCCATGGACTGTTTCTCTTCGATGATCCTCGGCTATGCCCCCTGCCTTGGAGCCAGGTGACTATGAACTAAAACCTCTACCAACTGTGAGCCAAAATAAACCTTTTCTCCTTTAACTTTGGGTGTTGGGTATTTCAACTCTGCAACAAGAAAAAATAACTAAGACAAGCACTCAATCAAGAAATGGAATATGACCGGCCTGCTCAGTTGCCCTTCCTGTGCTCTGTCCCAAGCCCAGCTCCCTGTAAATATAACCACCATCCTGACAACTATTACAAACACCGTGTTGGATTTCACTGTGGCTTTATCAACCAACTGTGCTGCCCTGAACATTATAGTTAACCATATCCATTTAAAGATGTCGATACTAGGGTGAAGGGAGAGGAAGAGGGGAAGTAAGAATAAAGATGTACTGCTCACAGGAACCTACTAACCCCAATGAATGTAAACAGTATAGGCCATAACACGAGCTGAGATAAATAATATCAACAGGGATGAAACATGGATAGGGGAACTAGAGGAGGAGGGAGGGGAGGGGAAGGGGAGGGGATTTTTTTAAAAAAAGAAACAAACTAATCTGTACATGTAACCATTCTGCAAGACAATTATAAACTAGATAAACTGCAAATGTGTACACATAAAATTTAAAAATAAAGTGTCAACACCTCTTTTAATCTACTAGTTTTCTCCTCTGAGATACTTCCATTCATCCTTTTTTTTTTTTTGGTCAATACTGGGGATTGAACTCAGGACCTCTACACTTGCTCGGCAAGTTCTCTTCCACTGAGCTGCTAGACAAGTGCTTTATTACTGAGCTACATCCCAGGTCCTCCCTTACAACAGTTCTGTCTAATAACTGGAATTACTCTGTGTGTCAGATGTGTTTAAAAATGTTTTAATTGGGGGGCCATTAGATAGAGAAGATATAGACCTTTAAGTGTCTACAAAACAAAACAAAGTCCAATGCAAACACCAAAGCACAAGACTTTTCCACGCAGAAACCACTGGTTCAGCTATTACTAAAGACTATACCAATCAGAAACTGCCAACTGACCTCTTACTGAAGATTTCACCACTCAGACACCACAGACTAACCTCTTAACTAGATTCTTTCCATCCCAACGCACCCAATACGTTTTCTTCCGCTTCCTCTTATGGTCAGTCTATACCTGAGCTGCTACAAGAAGCTCTGTGTGCCTCTTCCCATTCTGAGTGCTGCCTGATTCAAGAATAAAAATTTGTTCAAGTAAACTCTGTTAAATCTTTTCCCCTTAAGATGGGAGTTTGAACCCAGGGACTTAAACTTGCCTCTGAGCTACATCCCCGGTCCTTTCTAAAATGTTTGTTCTGAGGCTGGGTGTGGTGGTGCAGAGCATTCAGAAGGCTGAGACAGGAGGCTCTCCAAGAGTTCAAGGCCAGTCTGGGGTACGTAGTAAGTTCAAAGCCAGCCTGAACTACAAAATGAGACTCTGCCTCAAAAAACAAAACAAAAAATAAATAAATAATGAAATAAAACTTTTATTTTGAAGCAGAATCTTTTTAAGTCTCCCAAACTGGCCTTGAACATGTGATCCTCCTGCCTCAGCCTTTGGAGTAGCTAGGATTACAAGTATGTCCCACCACACCCAACTATTATTATTTTGTCTAGTTTTTACTTTAACAAGTATCCCCAGGTAGCCTTTGTGGACTGCAGACTCCTGCTACAGCTTCTGCTGCTCTTCTGTCCTCTTTGCTTCTAGTTCTGGTATCTGGGTCAGACTCAAGTTCAAATCCTTGTCATGACCACAGATGCTGTTGTGTTTTTCCAGCTGGAAGTAGGTTAGATGTGCTACCTATTTTTTACCCTTTGCTGATGTTGGCAGCTACGATGCTGAATGTCTGTATCTATTAATTCACGGAGACTTGCTAAAGGTGATATTCTAATTTTCCTACTTTCTGACTGAGTCTTGCCCCATGAGGCAAGCAGTGGCAGTAGCAGATCAATAGCTTTGCCAAGATGTTTCACAAATAGAACATTGTGCTTTCTTCTACATCTGGCCTTTCTCTGAAATCAGATAGGATCCAGGCCTGCGTGGTGTTTTTTTCAATGCCTGCTTCTCAAACCAAGATTGAATGAGTTCTAGACATGCACTGTCTCTACCCACATGACCCAGAACCATCTGAATGACTTTTATTAAGCACACTCTTGCATCCATTGGCCAAAAGGAATGGCTTAAAATATCATAGCATCCGCTAATTTTCCTAGAGCAGTGGTTCTCGTCTTGGGAAGATTTTGTCTCCTGGGGGACATTTGGCGATGTTTGCAGATATTTTTGGTGATCTCATCATGATGGGGGGGCTTCTAATATCTATAGGGGGAAGCTAAGATGCCGCTAAACATCTTACAATGCACAGGATCACCCCACCCAGCAAAGAATTTTCTATCCCCAAATGCCACTCATGTCAAAGTTGAGTAAATACATCCTATGGAAAGAAGAGTCAAAAAAGACCTCACTCTGAGATTCAGTATTCTTAACCGCAGGATCCAGTCAGCATGTGACATCAGCCAACACTGACCATGATACACGGCTTACACATACAGAACACTGTCTAATGACATGATACAGATCCCAAGGGTGACACAAGCCGTGGCTGCTAAGACACAGCTCTCTGCGGCCCCATCACAGAGTCCCCGGGGCCCAATGACAGTGCTGATGAAACCACACTGGCCACCACCGTTATGCTTAATACTCATTAGGCACCTACTACGATGTTTCCAGTAAGAGGCGCACAGGCCAGTGGAGAAGCTAAGCAGTCAATTAACAAGTAGAAAAGAGCATCATGGGAAAGCATGTGCGGCTGGGTAAGAGACCACCGATCACATGGCCATGGGGTGAGCTGGGATTGGGGGACAGGAAAGCTCTTGTAGAGACAGCAGTGATTCCAGTTCTCAACTCCTGGGGATCTCCCCTGGTGGAAGGCACAAGTAATTCACAGCAGCACACCGTAGATGAAACACTTTTCTGGTTTTTACGGTGTTTTCTTTGCCTTTTTTTTTTTTTTTTTTGGTACCAGAGACCGAACTCAGGACCTTGTACTTGCCAGGCAGGCGCTGTGCCACTGAGCTAAATCCCTGACCCCAAAACACTTTTCTTTATTGATTTGCCCTATATATATTCCTCAAAACCTACCCTGTTTAATGATTGTTTGGGCTTAAGACCAAGGTGTGCTGTTTGGACTGTGACCTGTCTTTTTTTTTTTTTTTAATACAGTTCTGTACATCTTGTTTATAGACCCAATGTCTTTTTTTCATACAGTACACCTTGTTTCTGTAGTACCATAATTTTTGCTGGTTGTACTGTATAGCACAGAACTGTAATTTTACGTTCTATTATACAATACAGTACTGCATGTAAGAGTTATGCAAATAAAAGCAAAGTCACCAAGCTGGAATTTCCTTTGATCATCATTTCCTTGCTCTAAGTATTGCAATATATATACTATATACAGTTCCTCATTTAGCAACTAATTCATTTAACAACCTGGCCATGGGAACTGAACCCAGTCATTATAAGAGTGTCTCGCTGAGGAATGAATCCAACCCCTCACACATACTGTGCAAGCACCCTACCACTGAGCTACATCCCCAGCCCTTTTACACCTTTTATTTTAAGACAGCATCATGCTAAGTTGCCCAGGCTGGCCTCAAATTTTTCATCCTCTTGCCTTGGCCTCCCTAGTAGTTGGGATTATAGGCGGGCGACACTGCACCCAGCTGGATCGAACACTTTTAACTGCAATTTCTAGTGTGGATAAAGAGCTAGATATATACCCTAAAATAATTTTTTTTTTTAATGGTAGTACCAGGGATTGAACTCAGGCCTTTGCGCTTGCAAGGCAGGCAGCAGAACCACTGATCTAAATCCCCGGCCCACCCTTAAATAATTTTAAAGGAAAAAAATACCATACAGGTGAAATATTTAATGCATCGCTGTCTATATTTGAAGAGAAAAAAAAAATGGAAACAACCTGAATTCCAAACCACAGAAAAGCAGTTAACAAAATCTGAGAATGAACTGGTATTTAGTGGGTGCGGAACCCTTGCCAACTCCTCCACGAACGACATAGAAAAGTGGTTATGTATTAAAGCCTCCTTATCTTTGCAGCAAGTATGAAATTAATCTCCTTGTTCTTTGAAAGAGCCAGAGAGGAAAGAGGGAAGGGGGAAGGCGTGCTTTCAATCAATACGGCTGCGCAAACTAATAAACTAGCGGACTTTTTTGTGTGTGTGCTGGAGCTGGGTTTGCGCATGCCCAGCAAGTACTCTTCCCCGCCCCCGCCGCCTATCTGCAGTGGACATCCTTACCTCAAAACAAAAAACCAGGGAAACTCTTACACTATGTACGAAAATTAACTTGACATGACCATGGACTCACTTGGGAAACCTAAAACCATAACATTTCTAGAAGAAAAGCTAGGATTAAATCTTGGTGGCATTGAGTTGGGCAAAATTTTCTTAGATGTGATACCCACAAAACAAAGCAAGAACTGGGCGTGGCACAGTACGCCTGTAATGCCAGCACTCAGGAGGCTGAGGCAGTAGGATTTCTGTGAGTTCAAGTTCAGCCTGAGCTACATAGTGAGTTCAAGGCCAGCCTGGACTGCATAGCAAGACCCTGCCTCAAAAAGAAGCAAATAAAGGTGGGGGGTATAGCACAAAGCACTATTTAGAATAATGGAATATGATTAATATATGAGAAAAAATAATAATGGCATGTGTTTATCAAAGTATGTACTTTTATAGCTATTATCTATTTATAGTAAAAAATGTGGATCTTTTGTTTATGGTAGTTATATAAAGTTTCCTTTTTCTGGGCTGGGGATTTAGCTCAGTGGTTCGGTGGACTGCCTTGCAAGCGCAAGCACCAGAGTTCAACCCCCAGTACCAAAAAAATAAAAGTTTCCTTTTTCTATTTCTTCTTTTTTGGCTATATACAGAATTGAACCAAGGAGCACTGAGCTACATCCCCAGACATTTATTTTTATTTGTTTTTTTGTTTGTTTGTTTGGGGTTTGTTTGTTTGTTTTTTGGTCCTGGGGATCAAACTCGGGACATTGTACTTGCAAGGCAGGCGGCGGAATCACTGAGCTAAATCTCCAGCCCTTTATTTTTTATTCTGAGATAGGATCTCACCAAGTTGGCCAGGCTAGGTTCACACATTGCAGTCTTCCTGCCTCAGCCTCCCAAGTAGCTGGGCTTATGGGCATGAACAACCCACCATAATTTTTCCTTTTAATATAAAGTGATTAAGTTTCATAAAATATGAATGACCCTAAGGAAAAACATGCAAGTAAGGTACAGACTCTGAAGGCCAGGGATTTAGCTCAGTGGTGCCACGCCTGTCTCACTAGCACCAAGTCCTGAGTTCAATCCCCAGTACTGGGAAAAAACATACAGACTCTGGAGCTGCACTGCCTGGTCTTGAATCCTGGCTCCACCTCACTTAGGGCCCTGCATCTGTAAAGTGGGTTTGATGTAAAATTCTGACCTCAAAGGACTGTGTAAGGGTTCACTGGGTTTTCATGTGTAAAAAACTTAGAACATGAGCTGGCATAGCTCACACTATCTCAGTATTTACTATTCTTAGTATTATTCACTATTAATAACAGTAAAGATGGGTCTTGGAGAAAACTTAAGCTTTTTCTTTTATTTTTGAATTATTTCCTTTATTGCTATTGCTTTTGCTTTTGCACTATCAATAGAGATCTGTGAAAAAAAAATAGTTACTTGATTGTAAGAGGAAGAAAAAAGGAAAGAGCAGGCCATTGTGGAAATAATCAATGCGGCCCTTGAATGCTTTAAACAGCTCCTGCTTCCGGGAAACTGTCTTTCTGAAAGGACCCCGATTCTGACCTTGGACCTGTGACAAGCAAGATGACTCAGAGTGGAAAAACAGAATGTCCACAGGCCTCTGCACCCCACAGCAAGAAAGAGAGAACAAAACTAAGAAAAAAGGAATGAGTCAGTTGGGAGCTGGGGGAAGTCTTTAGCTTGAAAGCTCTGTACATGAAATGTCTGCCCTCTAACCAGAGGGTTATCCTCTCCTCCCACCAAAAAGCAGCTATCACCAGGTAAATACTTATCTGAGCTCATGGAATGTGGAGCAACTAGAACTCTCCCTGAGAACAGACATTGGTAAAATGGTGTGATCATTTTGGAAGACGTTTGGCAATTCACCTACCCAATGACCCAGCAATTACACTCCTCATATTTAGCCTAGAAATGTAAAAGTATATACCCCATAAAGAATAAATGTGAAGGGCCAGGGATTTAGCTCAGTGGTTCAGTGGACTGCCTTGCAAGTACAAGGACCTGAGTTCAATCCCCAGTACCAAAAAAAAAATTAAATAAATAAATAAATGTGAATACCTGGTGCACACCTATAAATCCAACACTCAGGAGACTGAGGCAGGAGGACTGTCATGAGTTCGAGGCCAGCCAAGGATATATAGTGAGTTAAAGGCCAGTGTGAACTACATGGTGAGACTGTCTCAAAAAACCAACCAAACATGCCGGGGATTTAGCTCAGTGGTGCCACCGCCTGCCTTGTAAGCACAAGGTCCTGAGTTCAAGCCCTGGTACCAACAAAAAACAAAAACAAAAATCAAGTGTGATTATCTAGGTTGGGGAGTAGTGGTAGGAAGTGGCTGGGAAGGAACATGAGAGAACTTTCTGGGGCATTGGAAAAGTTAGATCTCTATACCCAAGTTTCCACATAGGTATACACAATGGCCAAAAGCCATCTGTCTTAGACACTTTCCTTGTTGCTGGGACATAATACCTGACACCCACAATGTAAAGGAGGAGAGGTTTATTTGGGCTCACAGTTATAATCCATGGTTGGCTGCCTCCAAGGCAGGAAGGGGATGGTGGAAGGGCCTAGGCAGAGGAAAGTCGCTCATCCCATAGCGGCCAGGGAGCAGAGAGCATAGCAAGGAGCCAGGAAGAGAAATAAACCCTTCCGGGTCACACCTACAGTCACCTGCCTCTTCCAACCCGACCCCACCCCACCTCCCACAACCGAGTCAGCTATAAGCCTCATATTCCAATCAATATCCAAAAGCGAAGTCTATGAGCACAAGAAGGGTTTGGGGGATGTTCCCAATCTACCATAATGCCTCCTATGTGGGTTAAACAGTGCTTTCCCCCAAAATCCACGTCTACTTGGAATCTCAGAAGGGACCTTATTTGGAAAGATGGTCTCTACAGGTGTAACTGAATTACAGTTAGGTCAGGCTGGATTGGAATAGGTCCTGATGCAAAAAGAGAGAGAAAATAGAGAAAGCCCAAAGAATACCATGTGACGATTGGAAGAGAGATTAGAGTGATATATGCACAAGTCAAGGAGCGCCAGGAGCTGCCACCATTGGAAGCTGGGAAGAGACAGGAAAAGAGGCTCCCCTGGTGCCTTCCAAGAGATCCTGGCCCTGCGGCACATTTGCTCTGGATCCCCTCCCTCCAGTCCTGTGCAGACACAATTCTGCTGTTACAATAAACAACCAGGTTTGAGGTACTTTGCTACAGCAGATTGAGGACACTGACATACCACCAATTTTAATGTTTTGAGATCTATGTGTTTTATTTTAAGTAAAATATCTTCTAAGTCTAAAAATAAAACAGAGCTCTTCGGAAATAGCAGGCTGGTGACAAAGGCTTCAACCCCGCTCAGGTATCAGAAGACAGAAGACAGGAGCCCTGATGAAACCAGCCCTGCATTATTGGCGTTCTCAGGGCTGGGGGGACCTGGTCTCCCTGTGGCACCCCTTCCTACTCATTGGCCACGTGAAGTTGTCCCCCTGTCCATGGCACACACACCTCATACCCTCTCAACTACAAACACCCTCAGTCCATGGGACAGCACAAGCTAGAGACACACTTTGCAGATGGCTGCTCCATTCCCATGCAAACCAGCCCCTTGGAAGGAGCTCCAGCCCTGAATTAAAGACCACAGAAGAGCCTGGTTAGAAGCCAAGGGTGTTGGCCCAACCTTCCTTCCCAGTTAGTTACCTGAAACGCCTACCTGCAGGAATCTTTGGCTCTGTTCCTTTGCTTTCTGCAGCCCAGGCACTTACAAAAGGTTTTGTTTTGGTTTGGTTTGTTCTGTTCTTCTGGTGCTGGGTCTCAAACCCAGGGCCTCATGAATGCTAGGCAAGCGCTCTACAACAGAAATACATCCCCAGCTCAGGAATTTTTTTCAAAAATGTCTTTCTTTTGCTTCACAGTAGAAGCTGCACCTGGCTAAGCACACCATGCAGGCATCTGTGAGAAGATCAGCATCAGCCAAGCCAGGAAAGGATCCTGAATGCACAGCCCACCTGGCCCAGCCCCTACTGGAAGCTCTGAGCCCCATGAAAGCTCCCCCATATCTGTTGGTTGTCTGCCACAAGCCAAAGAATTTTCCCTATATTAACTCACTGAATCTCAACAGGGCAGCAGGTAGGAAATATTATCTTCTCTTTCCTATGAGGAAATTGAGGATGAGGTGAGGTGACCTGGCCAAGGTCACAGAAGTCAGGAGTAGAGCAAGGATTTCAGCCCTGCCTTGTCCAGAGGCCACTGTCTGAACCCCTGGACCGCTCTGCCAAGTGGGTGACAAAGACTTTGCTCTGTTTCTGACCTAGACCCTTTTTTTTTTCACCCTTCCTGAGAAACATCAGGGCAATGAGTCCCAAGGTTAGTTTTAGAAAAGCTCAGACAGTCTAAGTCCACTGGGACATTCTCCAAATCCGTACATAAACAAAAATGAAAGTTATTTGGTTATCCTTTTTCTGAGGGGGTTACTATATTTTATTTTGAAGTAGCATCTACAAAAACTCCAGAGAGAACTAACTGGAAAAGACTAAGATCAGAATCAGGAAGTTTTCCCAATTCAATGGGAAACCCCAGTTCCAATGGCCCGTTACACCAGGAAGGAATGGATTCCTGGGTGAGAATCAAACCAACAATTCCTTCATTCAGGAAACGAGATGCACATAAGACCATGAGGACCACAGACTCTCCCCAGAGGAGTCCGTGGTAGCACTTGGCTCAGTCAAAGGAGCTCCTCCACTTGCACCTGGGAGGCTTCTGAGCAGCTGGGATCACAGGTGTTCGCCAGGCTACCTGCCTTCGGTTACTGAGAAGCAGAATCACTGTTTGCAGATAAATGTGTTGCACTTGAATTTGGTAATCTTTTAAATATCCAGGAATAAACTTGTCAAGAAATGTGCAAGGTATATACTAAAAACTGTAGCCAGGCATGGTACACATGCTTCTAATCTCAGCTACTTGCAGGGCTGAGGCAGGAGTATCACAAATTCGAGGCTAGCCTGGGCAATATATTGAGATTCTGTCTCAAAATAAAGACAGGGCTAGGGGTATAGCTCAACTCTCCCTGATACTGGGGAAAAAAAACTATAAACAATACTAAGAAGATCTAAACAAAAGAAAAAACTTACTATGTTCTTGGGTAGGAAAATGTAACCTAATAAATGTCATTCCTCTGAATTTAATGTGCAAATTTAAAGGAATCCTATATATTTTATTTTGGTTTTTTAATTGAATTTATTGGTACTTTTTAAGTATACAGTACAGTAACAATCCTATATATTTTATAAAAGATTTTATAAAAATTTGTTATGAATTTTTGAAAGATGTTTAAATGGCCAATGCACATATAAAAATGTTCTCAACCTAATTGTTAAAGAAATGAAATTAAAAACTACAATTAATACCACTAAACACACACCAGAATTACTAAAACTAAAAAGATCAACAAATCCAAGTATTGCACATCTATTTTTTGTTTGTTTGTTTGTTTGTTTCAGAACCAGGGACTGAACTCAGGACCTTGCACTTGCCAGGAAGATGCAGTGCCACTGAGCCACAGCTCCAGCCCTCGCACATCTAGTGTGAAAAGGGTTTGGCAGTACTTTCTAAGATGAATTTGTGCATCTCCCACGGCCCAGTAATTCTGTTCATAAACAAATATCTAACAGAAATGTGTATACTGAAACCCAACCACCAGCATGCACACCTGGAATCCTAGCTACTCACAAGGCTGAGGCAGGAGAATCACAAGTTCAAGTCCAGGTTGGGAAACTTAGCAAGAACTCTATCTCAAAATAAAAGGGCTGCATGTGTTGCTCAGTGGTAAAGTTCTTGCCTAGCATGCATGAAGCCCTGGGTTGGAGCTGCAGTACTATACAAGAAGGAAGAGGAGGAGGAGGAAGGAAAGAAAGAAAGAAAACATGTGTAGACCTGGTACCAAAGGCCATGTGTTACGATGCTCACAGCAGCACAATTCATGAGACCCCAAAACTGGGAACAACTTAAATGTCCATCAAGAGCAGAATGGGTAAATAAACCCTCAAACATAATGGCGGCCAAAAGAAGCCAGACACAAAAAGATACATATATTTTATATATATTTAAATAAAGGCTCTTTTAAGCCCAGCAAAACCAATCCATGGCATAAGAAGTGAGGAGGATGATTACCCCTCCAGAGAGTGGGAATAGTGACTGTGGCCTGCAGGGCGGTGGCGTCTGCATGCGGCTAAGTTCATGCAATAGAAACTATAGTGAGATGTTTTCTTTTCATAACTACACATATTTCCAGATCTGGGCAACGGTTTCAAGGGTATGTTCACTTTGCGATAACTCATCAAGCTACATACTTATAATTTATTCTCTTTTCTTCATGTGTGTAATACTTGAGTTTTCATTAAGGCATTTCCAATCAAAATACCAGCACACACGTGTGTGTGATTAGACATTATAGTTTAATGCTGAAATGGAAAAATAAATAAGCAAAGATATCCTGAGAGAGCTCAAAAAGTAAAGGGAACATCCCTTCCATATAGTAAGATGTTTGTTTGTTTGTTTGTTTGTTTCCGGTACCAGTGATCAAACTCAAGACCTTGCACTTGCGAGGCAGGCACAGCACCACTGAGCTAAATCCCTGGCCCACTAAAATGTATTATGAACCTTAATAGACAAAGCAGTGGGAATCAAGAGGGAAAGGCAGCAAGTTCTGGACTGGATCCAAAGCCTATGGGGAAAAGCTTAAGATAAAATAACTTCTCAGTTAGCAGGGAAAGGAGAGCCATCTGGGGCAAGAAATATAAAGGTGGATCTATTCCTCCAACATACACCAAGATAAATTCCAAATGGATTAAAATCTGAATATGCAATTAGAAAACACAGACCATATCCTTTTACCTTAAGGTGAGGAAGGTCTATGCACCATGACTGCACCTTCTAAAGCCATACATGCTGAGAGAGATTTTTCTGTGTAAAAGTAAAACCTGGCTCATACTCTCACCCCAAAACCCAAAACAACAAAACAAAGCACTGGGTGCAACTGAATCGAAGACAAAAGGCTGGGCCGGGGATTTAGCTCGGTGGTTCTGCCGCCTGCCTTGCATGGCACAAGGACCCAAGTTCAATCCCTGGTACAAAAAAAAGACAAAAGGCTAATCCCTGACATACCAACAGCTCCTAGAATGAAACAGAAAAAGCCAAAGAAACTCCAATTTTTTTTAAATAAGCAATGAGTAAGACTACCCTAGAGAAAGAAATAGAAATGGTCTTTAACCATGCTACAAATTTAAAACTTTTCATAACACATTTAAATTAAGATGACATTGAGTCACTATTTTTCGCCTATCAGATTGGTGAAAATCCAATGCTCTGACAATTTAATTCATTGGCAATGATGTAGGAAAATAGCAATTTCTCATCCAAAGCTGATGCAGATGCAACTTGGTATTGACTTTATGGTGGGGAAATTGGCACTGCCTCTCCAATTACCAATGTAGATACCTAGCAACGCCATTGCTGGGAATTATCTGCATACATAGTGTGCACCTGCAAAAAGCCACAGGGGTGGGGTTGTTCACTCAGAGGTGTCTATGATAAGAGAAAGAAAACAACCTGAAT
Organism: Fukomys damarensis; assembly: GCF_012274545.1. NCBI lineage: Eukaryota > Metazoa > Chordata > Mammalia > Rodentia > Bathyergidae > Fukomys > Fukomys damarensis. Next base: position 37,218,603 of record NW_022900944.1, read on the forward strand.
GTGCACCACACATAATGTATTATAACCACAGTGTGTTATATCCAGTGAAACAAGTAAGGCTCAGAACAGCATGTATTCTATTTTGTAAACTGTGTTCAGCAGAGGTGGCAAAGCATTATACTGTATGTATATTGTTTAATATATACAGAGTCTACCAAAATGTACATATCAGGAAAAGTGAAACTCATATATATTTTAATACTAAATTTACTGAGACATTACAAGATTAATACAAGTTGGGCTGGGGATTTAGCTCAGTGGTTCTGCCACCTGCCTTGCAAGTGCAAGGACCTGCGTCTGATCCCCAGTACCAAAAATAATGCAAGTAGTCTTTGGCCTCTACAATTACAAGAGGTGCTCAAACTGGTGGCCATGAGCCTCCGTTTATTAGTACTGAATTTATTAGTATTGCAGAAGTGTGGATACATTTTTTGGTGGACTCTAATGTTTGTGTTTGCATAAAGAGATTCTGTGTTTGAATGACTCACACTAAAATTGTAAAAGACTGGCAGCTCAGAACTGTCTCAGAGATAGAGTATTTTTAAAAGAAGTTGACCCAAATATGGCCATAATTTGAAGGACTTATTGTTGAGGAATAATTCTGGGATCTAATGAACTTTTTGTCAGGCTGTTAAGGCAAATTTGAAAAAAGGGCATTATCAGAGATTTGGGGAGTCACAGGGATTCATAAAAGAGGGGACTCCTCAACTTTCCCAATTCTAATTAGACACCATAAACAATAAACAGTTACCTGGCAAGGACAAGCACTGGGTAGTTATGTGACATGCATGGGAAGAAAACATCTCACTATAGCTTTCATTACATGATGCTTAAATCACATTAGCCAGGTGTGGTGGTGTACACCTCTAATTCCAGCACTTGGGAGGCTGAGGCAGGAGGATCACCACAAGTTCAAGGCCAACCTGGGCTACATAATGAGTTCAAGGCCAGCCTGAAGTACACAATGAGATCCTGTCTAAAAACTAAACCACATGAATGCATTACCTAATCAAAATATTAAATGGTAGAAGAAGCTGAATATGGTGGACCACTCCTGTGATCTCAGCTTTTTGGGAGGCTGAAGCAGGAGGATGGCAATTTCCAGCCCAGCTCTGGGTTTGCTCCTCAGTACCCCAATAAATAAATAAATAAATAAATAAATAAATAAATAAATAAATGAATAAGATAGAAGAGAGGAGCGGCAGCTCATGAGCTCCAAAACCTTGATCAAAACCCAAGATCCTACCACAGCTCCTGTTCCAACAGAGCCTCTGTTTGCCATCAGGTGACAGGAAATTTACAAGCGGTTTATAATTTATAGGCAGGTTTGTTTTTTGTTTTTTTGGACCAGGGATCGAACTCAGGTCCTTCCGCTTTCGAGGCAGGCGACACCACTGAGCTAAATCCCAGGCCCTACAGGCAGTTTTATTGTGTAATAGCTCACTGACACTTACCAGAAACATATTCATCCCAATATCCATACTGCAAGATGTGGAGAGATGAGAAGAGATAGAGCAGCTACTCAGCCTCCCCTAAGCCTCCGTTTTCTCTTGGTCAGAACTAAAGTGAGGAAGAGAATGACATCTCAGTACCGCTGGGAAGTGCAGGCAGCGAGCACTTCGGGGAGCAGCAGAAAACACACTTTGCATTGAAGTCCTCGTCCCCAAAAGCACACGTGAAACTAAGAGGGAGGGCGAGGGGGCAGATGGGGGATGATTCAAGTACATCATGTGCATGCACAGATCTGTAGAAATGAACTCCATCTGTACACACAAATGCACTAATAAAAAATGTAGGAAAAAAGAAGAAGGCACAGTGCACACCCAGCGAATGCTGCAGCCTCAGAACTCCCTGGGGAAGCTGCAAGGGCCCAGGTCCCCAGGCTCCACCCCCAGAGATGTGCATCAGTGGATCTGGGTTCCGGAGCTTGCTCTGCTTTGCTCGCTTCTTTCTTTCTTTTTCTTTTTTTGAGACAGGGTCTCACTATGTAGCCCAAGCTGGCCTTGAACTCATGGCGGTCCTCCCACCTCAGCCTCCGGAGTGCTGGGCTCACAGGCCTGCAGCACCAGGCCAGGCTCTGTGAATGTGCATTTCTAACAAGTTATCCCAGGGAAGTTGCACAGCTGGTTTACCTTTGAGCAGTCTGGCAGAGATCAGGGTTCCTCAAACTGCAGAGATTCTGCTTAAATCCCCCAAATTAGAATCTCTAGAAGATGCAGCCTCCATGCCCCGGTCCTGGACAACTCGACTCCAGCCATTTTACAGATGAGGAAACCATGTTCTGGAGAAGGCCAATGACTTGCCCAAGACGACTCAGACAGAAAGGCAGAAATAAGGCCAGAACTGTGCTGTGAAGCCTCTGCCACTCAGGAACACCTGCCCTGCCTCCCCTGTAGCCCAGATCTGTGCTCTAAACCTGCCCAAGCCAGCAATGGGACTCAGCCTGTCCTGGACCTGAAGTAAGCCACTTGTCAGGGAGCCTAGTTCACACCACCTGGCTGTTCTTTGTAAAATGCATTCCTTTAACCCAGTCACCTTCCCTTCTAGGGACTCATGCATTGACAGCCCATGCTGTGGGGACCTGAGGAAGGCAGTGAACATTTCTCAACATGTGTGGTTATGCAGCGAGGCAGGGCTGATCTGGGAAAGCTGAGGAACCTCCTCATACATGACTCCCTCATGTCCTGGAAAATCCCCAGATTTGCATTGGATGCATTTTTTCCAACCTCCTTTATCACCTTGACAAAAAGTCCATTAGATCACAGACTTACTTAGGTTAATAAGCATTTTCTTTTGGGGGTACATTGTTGGGAGGGTTCTGAGCTGCCTGTCCTTCACACCTTAATGTGAATTATTCTAATACAGAGGGAAGAAATAGAATTCAGGAACCTGAGGCCTCTAGAGTAACTAAGGCAAAGGGGATTCAAACAGGGAGTACAAGCCAGGCGTCGTGGCGCACACCTATAATCCCAGCACTTGGGAGGCTGAGGCAGGAGGATCGCTGTGTTTGAGACCAGCCTGGGCTACATAGTGAGTTCCAGGTCAGTCTCAAGTACATAGTGAGACCCTGTCTCAAAAAAATAAAACAAAACAAGACAGGAGCACAGCTTAGGCCTTGGCCTTTGTACCACATTGTCTAGAAGGCCCCCAAACCCCAACCCTCAAACCCTGAGGTCTTTAGGAAGTGATCTGTAGCCCTAACTCTGCTGTGAACTTGCTGTGTTTCCTGAGTAAATCACACAGTTGTAAAGACTCTCAGAGCTGGAAGGAAGAACTCTCCTGGGGCTGATCACAGAACTCCAGTTTCTAGGCTGCAAAATGCAAGTCTCTCATGGGCTGTCTGAGGCCTGCTTTCCCAAAGCACAGACTGAGACAAGGGTTTGGCTCCACAGGATTTGTGGAGCGAGGGCCCTCTTGTGAGAGCCAGGCAAACAGGCAGGAAAAGCTACCACACAGTTGCCCACCTTGAGGCAGATGGGGGATCTGCCCCCATGATTCAGCCAGTGACTCCTGGGGGTGTGTCATAGTGAGATCTCCAGGCAGATGGCAGATCTTTGCACCCCTCTGCCTAACACTTCCTTCCGGTCCTGAGAGCCTCCAGATGCATTTCTACACAAGAGGCCTCAACAATTGCACAGGAAGCAGAGCATGGTGGCAGAAGCCAGTAATCCTAGCACTCGGGAGGTTGGGCAGGAGGATCACTGCAAATTCAAGGCAAGCCTGGACTACATAGCAAGACTGTCTCAAAAATAAATATAAAAAAATAAAAAAATAAAAACAATTACACAGGAAACAGGAGCAAGTCTACAAGCATGTGTCCATTTCCAGAAACTCTCTCAATCCCGGCCCCCATGGCTTCCCAGCAGGCTGTCCAGGGTCGTCTCCTCCTCCCCCTCCCCCTCCCCCTCCTGCTGTCCCCAGGCTGCCTGGCTCCTCCTCAAGGAATGTTCCACACAATTTTGCCCATTTGGCTCCTTCCAGTCAGCTCAAACATCCCCCACTGCCACCAAACACACACAGAGCCTCCTCTGGCCATCAGGGCTGTTCCCCAGGGCCACATGCATGCTGAGCCCCTGTGCGCGGGTGTTACCCAGACTCTGTACCTCCGGGACAGAGCTTGGTTCTCTTTTCATCACCATGACTCTAGAGCCTGGCTCTGACTCAGCACAAACACCTGGGAAATGATATTTGAATGAAATGGACACCTAGGCCACCAGAGGAAACCCAGACCGGCTAAACCACTGGCACCCGCGGGAGCAAAATGCCAGAGGAGACAGCGCAGGCTGAGGGAGGGAGGAGGGACACCAGGAGTCCCCTTATCTCTTAGATCCCGCCCCTCCCAGTCCCTCTTCGCTCCCACCTCTCAGGTTGGAGGCAGGCTTGGAGTCAGCCAGGGAGAAGTTCACCTCTTGGAGAGTGCAGACCTCTCACAAGGCCCAGGAGCTCCTGGGGCCCCCTCCCCAGCTCTCAGTCTGAGGTGCTGTCTCACCTGTCCCTGAGAAAGCCATGGGGCTCATCGCGCTAGCCCCACAGTGTAGGGAGAAGGAATCGTAGGCAGGGAAAGAATAAAATAAGGGCCTCACTAAGCTTTATGAAATAAAATAATAGAAAATCTTACTAAAAGCAGCTTTTGCCTCTGCAGTTAGACTCGAGTGATTAGAAAGACAAAGGTAGAAAAAGAGAAAAAGAAATCAGACCTGGAAAGGTGCCAGGTAATGCAATTAACTTAAGAATATCAGAAAGAGTTGACAACACAGATGAAGCCAGAAACAAGAAAGACCAGGGTAACCAGCCCCTTTACTTACCTGTAATAAAATGTGAGGAGACAAGGAGTGGCCACCTAAAAACACTTATTTAGTATCTAAAAAGACAATACGTATCCATATATATAAATTTGTGGGTATGTATGTATGTATGTATGTATTCTTGCTTGAGGGTTGCTATATTACTGCATCAGATACATGCTTTACTACTCAAAGCCTTTTTATGAGGTGTCTCCCCACCCCCCCACACTTATCCATCACAAAAGTGCAGAAAGGAACTAAATGACCACAAAGAATGTAGGCAGATGTGCCCTGACTAGGGCTGAAGACAGCCAGACAGCCAATCAGACTGTGACAAGTTCCAGGTGTCTACAGGGGGGAAAGGGTCGGTAGCCTTAATAAAAAGAGCTAGGATCAAGGGTTCTTTGGGGTAGCCACCTTCTTGGTTTTTGCCTTCCTTTTCCAAAACAAGCATCCTCCTTTACTTTAAACTTTGTCCCTTCAATTCCTTACTGGTACTGAGTTTACAATCCCCATTAGCTGTGTGTTCCAGCAAAGCAGCAATGCATATTGGTCTATGCAATATATTTTGGTTCCTTGACCAGGGAGTCAAAGTAAGACTACAGGATGTGGTCAGGAACCAGCTTTGGGGTCTTTGGCCACAGATTAGGGCTTCTGGAAGCGCCAGCCTTGGGGCAGCAGGGGCAGCCTCACCATACCGCTAGCTGAACCAGGACAGGAAAAGCTCCTCCCCCAGCACCTGTTCCCTCCTCTTTTACTGCCAGGGCTGGGCAGCTCCCTGAGTGCGTGACAGCCTCTGTCAGAGCTGCATAGTCTCCAGGCACCTGTGAGGACCCTGACATCATCCAGCATTTTTCCTGGGCCTAACTCGCTAGTTTGACTGGTGCAGTGACACCAAATGTTCCTCACACTCCAACCCTCCAGGGAGCCTAGTTACTATTTACAAAGGAGGAGGCTAAGGCTGAAAGATCAGGTGATGGCCAAGGCTGCAGAGCTAGTGAGCAGTGGGGTCAGATTCCAAGGCTGCTTCTGACATTTTTGTCCCATGTCTAAGTGGTTTGTCACCCTTGCACCATTTCCTGAAGCAGCCCTGGGAGGACAACCAGAAAGGAAGCCCACTCCAGAGCAGGTCAGTTGGGCACCCTCAGCCTTGTAGGAAGCCCCCTCTGCATTCTGGGACCCTTCAGGTGACACACGGCTACTCAGTGGCAGCAACATCAACTTCATTTCCCAGATACAAAGGTGGAGGCTCCAGCAGAAGCAAGGCCTGTGCAACCCAGCCCACAGTGAGCCCCAGATACTTTCCTACCTAACAGAGCATGTGACAGTAGAGGCCACCCTTAGGGACAAACCCTGTGGGGAGCGGATGCCTGCACCCCAAGTTGGCCTGAGGCTCACCTGGGGTGGCTCACCTGGGGCCTGGTAGGAAGAAGTTGTGAGTCTGGTCATCCCTGCTCTACCACCTTGGACCTTTGCCCCCTCCCTCCCTCCAGTGTCTCTGGGAACCAGAGGAAGGGTACCAAAGATACGCTGGAGGCACCTGGATCCTATATGCTCAACTCCAAAGGGCATGCACTCCCAGAAGTGAAGGGTTGGTTTAATGTTTAAAAATCACTGTAATTTACCATGTTCATAAAGGAGAAAAGACAAGCCATCTCAGTAGATGCAGAAACTGTTAAACGTTTCTGCCAATTATGAATAGAAGGGAGGTTCCTCAACCTGAAAAAAAAGGTACTCAGGAAAAAGCCACAGCTACATGGGGAAAGCCTGTTCTTATCACTTCATTCTGCATTTTACTGGGGACTCCAGCCAAGAAATAATACAGATATGCATGTTAGAAAGGAAGAAGAGAAAACTACCTTTATTCCAGATGATAAGATCATCTATGTAGAAAATTCCAAGGAATACATAAAACTATAATCTAATAAATGCATTCAGCAAGGTTTCAGGACAGAAAATCAACATACAAAAATCAATGGTAGTCTGCTGGACATGGTGGTGCATGCTTATACTCCCAGTAACTGAGAGGCTGAGGCAGGAGGATTGCTATGAATTCGAAGCCACCCTGGACTACAGAATGAGTTCAAAGCCAGCCTGAACTATACAGCAAGGGCCTGTTGCACAGAAATCAAACAACAACAAAAACTCAGTTGTATTTTATGTACTAACACCAAAAGCTAGAAACAACCTAAATGCCCATTGAAAAAATAGATCAGTGGGTGGGATGGGAGATGGAGCACAGCAGCACAGCTCCTGCCTGGCAAACACAAGGTCCTGAGTTCAATCCCCAGTACAAAAAACAAAATAAAACAACAGATCAATGGGTTAAAAAAAATCCATACAGGGCCTGGGATTTAGCTCAGTGGTGCTGCCACGTTCCTCGAAACTAATACTATTTAGCAACAGAGAGTCAATTATCTATATATACAACACAGACTAATCTCAAATGACTTATGCTCACTGAAAGAAAGTAGGTACTTCAAAAGAAAGAATACATCCAATGTAACACTATTTAAAATTCTAGAAAATCCAAACTAAACTATGGTAATAAAATGTAGGCCTGTGGTTGTCTAGGGGTGGAGAAGGAGGAGGAGGGATTATAAAGAGACCTGAGAAAATTTTTGGTAATGATTAACATATTTGTTTTCTTTTCTATCTTTTCCTTTCTTTCTTTTCTGCCTTTCTTTCTTTCTTTTTCTTTTTTCCAGTACAGGAGATTAAACCCAAGGCATTCACACTGAGCTCTATTCCCAGATTTTTTTTTTTTTTTTTTTAGACAGATCCCATTGAGTTGCCCAGGCTGAGCTGGAGGTTGTTATGATCCTCCTGCCTCAGCCTCCCAGAGTGCTGGGATTACAGACATGCACCAAAATGCCCAGCTAACATATTTGTTATCTTGATTGTGGTATACATATTCAAAGTTAAGGTGATTTTCACTTTTGTGCTATTTATTGGTGTTCATTTTACCTCAATGTTGTTTCTAATTGCATATAAATTGAGGTATCACCAGGCAGTGCCACATAGCCCCAGCACTCAGGAAGCAGAGGCAGGAGGATCACTGTGAGTTTGAGTTCAGCTGGACTACAAAGTGAACTTAAAACCAGTCTGAAGTACATAGTGAGGCCTTATCTCAAAACAATAAATCGAGGTATCTAGAATAGGAAAATTCATAAAGACAGAAGGTGGAATTAAATTTGGTTGGGGGAGAGGGATGGGAATTTACTTCATGGATACAGTGTCTGTTTGGGAGGATAAACAATAATGTAGGGCTGGGGATTTAGTTCAGTGTTGCTGCTGCCTGCCTCGAAAACAAAAAGTCCCAAATTCGATCCCTGGTACCAAAAAAAAAAAAAAAAGAATGATGGAAATACTGGGGATGGTTCGACAACACTGAATGTGCTCATGTGAGTGAAATGTATACTTTAAATTGGTTACAGTAGAGCTGGGGATTTAGCTCAGTGATTCCGCCACCTGCCTCACGAGCGCAAGGTCTGGAGTTTGATCCCCATAGCAAAAAATTAAATAAATAAATAAATAATTGGTTACAGTAGAGCTGGGGATGTAGCTCAGTGGTAGAGTGCTTGCCTAGCATATGCAAGGCCCTGGGTTTAAACCGCAGCACCACCAAAAAAATAGTTAGGGCCAAGCATTTAGCTCAGTGGTTCCTAAGTTTAGTTCCCAGTACCAAAAAAAAAAAAAGTTAAAGTGGTAAATTTTTATTTATATTGATTTATAAATTTTCATTTTAATTTTTTATTTAAACTTTTTTTTTTCAGTACCAGAGATCGAGCTCGGGTCCTTGAGCTTATGAGGCAGGCAGTGGAACCACTGAGCTAAATCCCCAGCCCCTAAATTTTTATTTATATTTATCACAATTTACAAAATATTTTTAAGCCAGATGTGGTAGCACACACCTATAATGCCAGCATTCTGGGAGGCTGAGGCAGGAGGATTATAAGATTGACCCCAGCCTTAACAACTAAGCAACTTAGTAAGACCCTGTCTCAAAACAAAAAAATACGGTGGCCTGCCTTGCAAGCACAAGGACCGGAGTTCAATCCCCGGTACCAAAAAAAAAAACAAAAAACAAAAAACAACAACAAAGAAAAAGTCGAGGGATGTAGCTCATGGGAAAGCCCTGGGTTCAGTTCCCACTACTGAGGCTACTGCAGCTTGAACCCAGGGCCTCTCACATGCTAAATACCTGCATGTGAAGGGAAAGCAGCGGCGGCGGGTGTGTGTGTGTGTGTGTGTGTGTGCGCGCGCGCGCGCTCTCTGCTCTCCTGAGCCTCCTGAGGGGTCTCTGTTCTCAAAGAGGCTCAGAGCAGCCCTCTTTCCCACCAGACAACAGCCTTCCTGTGGCCGGGACCTCCAGGGGTTCAGGGCCCCATCCCTGCAACACCTTCCACAATGCCTACCTGGCCTCAGCCTGTAGGACCCGCTCTGTTCCGTACACATCACCACCTTCCCTGCCCCCAGCCAGCTGCAGAACACACACACACACACACACACACACGCACGCACGCACGCACACGCGAGCGCGCGCACAGGCTGCCAGCTGCCATCTGCTCCAGCCCATCGCCTCTCCAAGGGCCTGCCCCTTTCTGTGCCCCCAGACCCCGTACTCCCCTCCCTTTAACCTACCCAGAGGGCCCTGCGCATCCCCTCTGCATCTTGGCCAGGCCGGAAGCTCTTTAATGGCTGCGACTTTGCTGGGCTCCCTCTGCCTCCAGCCTTTTTGAGTCCGGTCTAGGCCCAGCACAGTGCATCAGCTGCCAGGGGCTGGGCTGAAGCAATCACTGCTTCCCTCGCTCAGGAATGCTCCTTGTGGAGACCGGGGGTGGGGGTGGGGGGGTGTTCTTGGGGAACAGAGCGGCTTCGTTGTGCATCCATTGGTACTCAGGGCCCTGGGCACCGCTTTGCCTAGCACTTGTTGGCTTGGAGTTCAACTCCTCCTCCTCTATCCAGTCAGGAATGAGAGGCTGGCTCTCTCACGGTGGCTCACGGTCCAGCTTGCCTGCTACAATTTCCAAAGCAATGGAATCAATCGTTCATTCAGTTTTCCATCTCCCACCCCTACTGGAGGGACCCCGGCTGAATTCCAGACACCTAAGTCAGAACTTCACTGTATTGAGGAATTACTGTGGGGAGCCTGCGGGGCTAGACTGGGGTAACTTTCCTGCTCCCTGAAGCAATGCTGGCAGCATGGAAGGAAGAAGAGGCAGCCTCTGAGCCACTTGGAGAAGGAAAGTCAAGAGCCACTGTGAGGGGATCCCCCAGCTTCCCTCAGCACAGCCCTCCTCCTTTCTCACAGGCTCACCCTGGCTCTGCCCTGGCTATACCCAGCCCACAATCACTTGGAATAAGACTGTTTTGGGTTTTGTTTGTTTCTCCTTTTTTCCCCCCTGCACTGGGGATTGAACCCATGGCTTTCATACTGAGCTACATCCCCAGCTCTTTTTTATTGAGATAGGAACTCACTAAGTTGCTAACTTGCCCAGGTTGAGCTTGAACTTGAAATCCTCCTGCCTCAGCCTCCTAGAGTGCTGGGACAACAGGTGTGCACCACCACACCTGGCATAAGACATTTTAAAAATGGTTTGTGAAGTCTCCATTTAACTCTGAGCAATGAAGTAAAATCCTGTCCTACGTGCATCTTTGAGTAGAACTTCCCTCACTTGTGTGCCCAGAGTTTGGCATGCAAAGAAGGAAAGCTCCTTGTGCTGGTGAGGAGGCTAGATCACAGAGGCCAGGGGCAGAGAGTGGTTCCAGTAGCCCGAGCAGGCACAGAGAGGGGAGCAGGCAGAGAGGGGCCTTCACCACCCTTCTGACAAATGATGAGAAACAAGCTATGTGCAAAGACAGAGAAATTCAAAACTCAGGGGGGTCTCATTCTTTCCAAGGGGTAATGGAGGTTGAGCTCCTCCAGGTGGGACCCATTCTGGGCAAGAAAGCTTCTTCTGGAACTTCCAGAAGCATCCGTTACCAGACTTGGTGGCCTGCAGGTCAGCGGTGGGATTGGTCCCTCCCAGGCAGGAAGATAGAGGCTGTGGGAGCACAGTTCTTCATGGCTGTAACCTCCCTCTTCCGCCACCAGCCTCCGTGCACAAGTCTTCTGTCCCACAATGGGCTGGAAGGGCAGGGCCAACATCCTCTTCCTGCCATTCCCTGCACAGTAGTTCCAGCTTCTGTGGGCTTCCTTCCAGGGACTTCTCACATGCGCACTCCCCACCAGCCTCCGGCTACCACCCCAGAGCACTCAGGGGCCTCCCCGACCTTTAATCTCAATGGTAGCACCCTGCACATGCTTGCAGCAGGTAGGCCAGCATCTCTTACAATTCATATCCACCTGGAACTCCAGAATGCTCCCTATTTGGAAATAAGCAAAGGTCATTAAACTAAAGAGAGGCCATTCTGGATTGGGGGGCACCCTAATCCAATGGCCAGTGTCCTGAGGAGAGAGAGACAGACACTGAGAGACAGAGAAGTCCTGGTGAAGTCAGAGCAGAGATTGGAGCACTGCAGCTCGCAAGGAGCCACCGGAAGCTGGGAAGGAGGAGGAAGGTTCCTTCCCTATGGCCTTTAGAGCGGGGAGCATGATCTTGCCGACACCTCCCTTTTAGACCTCTGGCTTCCAAAATTGTGTAAGAAAAAAAAAGTCTGCTGTTTGCAGCCACCCACGACAGCCCAAGGAAATTAATAAGATGCTGTTCCTCACCTTTCTCTTCTCACTCACTCTGTCTTGAAAACTGTGAAGCTGCCTCTTTTGCTACCAGCTGCTAAGTATTCCACTGTACGGGGGAGATCTGTCAGCTGTAATGAACGAGAGGCCCTTTGCAATGAGTAATTTATACTAGCTATGTGGCAACCACCGTCTTTGTGCAGACAGCTTTGTGTCCACCTGGGGTCCTAGGCAGAAGCAGAGCTCCTGGGCTGGGGAGCAGGAGGTACATCAGGTACACTGAGATGTTCAAAAGCAATTGCAAAAGGCCCTTCAAGGAGATCAGGACAGCTATGCTCTTACAAACGGTGCAGGAGTTTTTTTCATTGGGTCACTTGTTTGTGTTTAGTTGCCTTTGTTACTTTTCAGGTTCCAAGTCAATGATGCAAGTGTGTTGTCACAAGGAAAGCAATGTATGGATGTTTCTTGTAGCATTAATGCAAGGCAGTAATATAATTTATGTCAATAAATTACAAGGGGCCAGGGATTTAGCTCAGTGGTTCCACCGCCTGCCTCACAAGAGCAAGGACCCAAGTTTGATCTCTGGTACAAAAAATAAATAAATAAATTATACATCTTAATCTAAATGATAAATATATCCTAATATAAATGCTGTTTGGATTTGCATCTCTGTGTCCCTCCTTCTCTAAGGACACAAGAAGCTCCTGACTTCTGTACTTCGGTCCTGGTCACCCTCTCCTTTTTGGTACCCTGAAGGTCCTCCTATATCTGTCCTTCTACACCTTTGTCTTTGTTCATACTCATACACATGAGCATGTGTATATGTAGAGAGGAAGTTGTATTGTTTGTTCCAATAAAACTGAATCATCAGATCTATATAATTCTTTTGTGTGTGTGTGTGTGTGTGTGTGTGTGTGTGTGTGTGTGTGTGTGTGTGTGGTGCTGAGAATAGAAGCCAGGACCTTTGTGCTGAGCTATACTCCTAGCCCTTTTTTTATTTTTTTACTTTGAAACAGGGTCTTGCTAAGTTGTGAGGCTAAGTTCAAACTTTTGATCCTCCTGCCTTAGCTTCCCAGAGTGCTGGGATCACAGGCATGCACCATCACACCCAACTCAGGTCCATATAATTCTGTAACCTGTTTCTACCTTCCCCTTCACAGTCAGCTGGGGGCATATCTGTGTGTCAGCGTTCTCATTTTTATCCTGTAAATGGGATGTAAACAGGCAGAGAAAGACACCTTCCATAAATGGAACTAGAGTGTACATGCTGCATTGTGGTTCTACCTTCTTCTTCTCGTAGGCTCAGAACTGTCCCTTGTCCCTGTTGGCCACTAGAGCCTAAATCTCTGAGTTACCCAGACCAGCAAAGGGCTTTCAAGGCCAGCAAAGCAGAATGGCCCCTCACCACTGTGATTCAACTTCCTTTAAGCTTCTGGTCCTGAGGCTTCTTTTATTTTCATGCAGTTCAGCCATGCATATAAAATATATCCATTATTATGTTGAAATAAAAGACTCCTCAGAGGTGAGGGAACATAGCCTCTAAATTTCCTGATGGTTTGTAGAGTTTCCTCCTAAACTACCTCATCTTCCGTCTTGCTGACTAGAAGCAATCCCTGCTTTGCTTCTTCTTAGCATTGGTTTTGTGCCTTAATTTTTCACACATCCTTGCTTCTTTCATGGAACTAGAGCTCTGAGGCTGCCCACCAGGCACAATCCCATAGGGGACATATAAGAGAGGTGGTCACTAGAAACCAGAAGAATGAGAGTCACAGAGCCCAAACTCTCAGCCAGGGATGGGGATGGCCACACAGATGGTGCTGCCTCGTTTCAGGAATGTTTGAGGACTATAAAACCTGGACTGTTATCCCCAAGCATGGTGGCACACAACTGTTAGCCTAGCACTCTGAGAGGCTGAGGCAGAAGGATTACAAATTCAAGCCCAGCAACTTAGTAATTTAGCAAGACCTTATCTCAAAATTTTAAAAAGGCCAGAGACGTAGCTCAGTGTGAAGGCCTTGTGTTCAGTGCCCAGTACTAAAAAAAAAAAAAGCCTGGATTGTAATGCGGGCCATGGTCCTTGAGTTGAAGCCAGGAATATTTTAACTGAAATAAAAGGACTATAGGGACAAATAATGATAATAAGAATATTAATAGCAGCTAATGTTAGAGACTTTATGTCATTTAATCCCCCCACACATATACCTATGCACACACATATACCTACGTCATTAGATGTTAGGAATTCACACCCCCATTTGAAGATGAGGAAATCAAGGCTCAGAAAGTCTGGCAACTTGCCTGCAGTCACACAGCCCACTAGCAGGAAAGCATGTATTAAATCAAGTATATCTAATACAAGGCTCCTGCTGTTAACCCTACACTAGAGTATCAGTCCAAAGGCAAAAGAAAAAGGCCACATTCCCCCAACCCAGCAGTTCCTTATGCAGCTAAACAGCCTGACTGTGGCTGTGGTTGTGGCTCAGTGGTAGGGTACTCACCTAGCAAGTGACAGGTCCTGAGTTTGACTCCCAGCCCTGCCAAGAAGGAAGGAAGGAAGGAATGACCTGGCACTAGTGGGGAAATCTTGGCATCCTTCAGGTTCAAAGCCTGAATGAAAAGTCTGCATGTCTAACTTTGAGCTGGAGCCACTGGGCCTAGAGAAGAGCTTCACTGTGAGTGGGCTGATCTTCCTTATTCCCTTAGAGGTCAGGGAGGCTGTGGTTCTGTTTTCCCGGTCTGCCCCAGCCCTCCTATTTGGACTCCAACTGCAGCTGGAAGCTCAGTTTCCTCATCCAGGCAGCCAATTTGTCAGAGGCATTCTTGGCTCTTGCAGGCCAAGAGATGGCTGTCCTTTCCCTGCATTCCCTAATTCTTCCAGCTTCCCTCTTCTCCCAGCACCATCCTCCACTTCTCCCAGCATCCCTTGTCCCTCCTAATATCTCCATTTCTTGCAGCATTCCTCATCTTTCTCTTTGTCCTTTCACCTTTCTCAGTATCTCTTCATTTCTCCCAAATGCTTTCTTCTCCAAGCCCAAACTAGAAGCAGTTACCAACAGATTCTTTTTCTGTTTGCTTGTTTTACCAACAGATTTTTTTTTTTTTTTT
>NW_022900944.1:37233279-37236494 GCF_012274545.1 Fukomys damarensis
CCAACAGATTTTTTTTTTTTTTTTTGTACCAGGAATCGAACTTCCTTGCACTTGTGAGGCGGGCAGTGGCACCACTGAGCTAAATCCCCAGCCCATACCAACAGATTCTTCTACCAACCAGTCACACCTGATTTTGTCAAGCCTAATCCATGATTGATTGTAAGATGCACCATTATTTTATGCACTACTGAGAAAGAGGAGGTAAACTGCCAATTATGCCATCCATCCCAATTTCAGAAGAGGCATTAAAATATGTGAGAGAGGAATGCTTTAGGATGTGGTAACACTAAGAGCCTGTTGTGTTTTGTGCCTTGCCTGAGGGTTACAGAATATTTCTGTGTGCAGTGCTATGTTAATGGCCAGGTGGCAAGCACTATGTGTCCAGTGCCACCCCACCCTCTGGGGGCTCCATTCTGTGTCCTGATGGAATCACAGGATAGTTGGTAATATTGCAGACAGAGCCACAGAGCATCTACAGAGCAGTCCAGCGGTCCAAGACTACTCTTGAATGTGTGGGCGATAAGCATAATGGGTGTTCAGAGAAGGGATGGATTAGGGTTGGCCAAAGTGGGCAAAGGAGGCTTTGTGGCAAAGAAGAGTAGAGGGGATGCTATGCTAGGGGATGAGGGACAAAAAGGAGATGAGAAGACAGTAGGGAGGGAGCAGAGGGAATAAAGTGAATAAGGAATGAAGATGAAGCCCATAGGGCAGATGCTTGGGACATGGAGAAGAAGGTCTGGTTTTTTTGTAACAAAGAAGCTGTGTTGGGTATCATAGGATTCTGCAATGGATGAGGAGTAGGACAAGGCCAGAATACAGAAGTTCTTAAAAGCCAACTAGTTCTTGATGTGACAGGCAGCAGGGAGCCAGCACAGGTTCTGGAGCAGGGGCATGACCTGATACACAAGTAAGTTCAAGGAACACTGATGTGGAAGAGGAGCCGATGCTGAGGATAGAACCCAGGGCCCTGCACATGCTAGAAAAGTACTCCGCCATGTGCCTCTCTAACCCTGACTCAGCCTGGGCTTCCCTTCCAGGGAAACAGCCACACCTTACAGGGCTGGGTAAGGGTTCTAGAACTCTATTGCGGTAGCCTGGAAAATTTCCATGGACAGTGAGAAGAGTGGCCTTCTCTGCCCCTCAGGGAGGGGAGGAACAGTGGGGGAGAAGCCACCAATGAAGGAAGCTCCCCTGCCTGAGGGAAGACACCGGAAAGCACCTGGCCCCAGCCCAGTCCCAGCCGGTCCAGCTGGTCTGCTGGTCTGCACATCACTGTGTCAACAGGCCTGGGACAGCCCCTCCAAAGAGGTTCGGGGAGGCCTGTGGAACCTGAGAGGGGAGAAGCTGCCAAGCAAGGGCCCTTCAGGGTCTGGGCGAGCCCCTCAGCAGTCTCTGTTCGTAACAGCACAACCAACCCCATCTCCTCCCTGGACAGTGGGAAGAGAAATCAGAGTCTGCTCTTCCAGAAAAGCCACATGTGGGGCACTGAAATCTCAACCACCAGACCCAGCACCCACACAGGGCCCCAAGGGATAGAGCAGGAAAGGAAAAACTCCAGGCTCCCAAGCACAACCTACCCTCTCCAGGCCTCAGTTGGTTCATCTGAAATACAGGCATAACAGCAGCACTTTCGTGGCTGAGCTCAGTGGGACTCCATGAGATAGTGCCTGTCCAAGGCCTAATACCCTGCTGGGCACAGGAGTAAAATGGTGGCTTCCCCTGTGTCTTCAACCATGCAAATTCTGCCAGGCTAACTGAGTTGTTCTAGTTAAAACACTGCCTCTGCCAGGGATTCCCCTGAGTGTGGTGGGAATTCTGTCTCAGATCCGAGGCCAGAAAAGGCCACCATATCACCCCCACTAGGGGAGGCATTTATCCTATCAGGTGGTAAGCAGGGTCAACTGAGTCACCTGGACAAGGTCTTTGGGCTGGAAAACACAGCTACCAAAAAAGCCGAAGGAACTGAGCACTATGGGAAAGACTTAGAGCTGGAAGAGTTATTCAGAAGGGTTCCAATTATGAGAGCAGGGAGATGCTGACTACTAGTTAAGGTCAATGTTGTCCTCAGATTCTGGAGAACTAAGCGGGTCAAAGAAGCCAGCACTGAGGGTGTGAAGCCAAAGCCAGCGTTGGGGGTGGGGGGTAGCACTGACTCACTGTGACAGGGAGGCGGTGGCAGCATCCAGCCTAAAACAAGCGGCTGGTGGTAAGGGTTAGAGAGGCAGCCTGGGGGAGCTGTACTGAGGAGACATCCTCCCAGCATAGAATGCCTGGGTTCAAATCCTACCCACTACACACTGGCTGACCCAGGGTGGTGCCCCTCCCCTTTATTCCCAACACCATAGCACAGAGTTGAGGGGAGGATTTGAGATCCAGCTGCACAGACCCAGTGGGAATAGTGGTGGCCATTGTGCTATTACTAAATTGAGGGGTAGGGACAGGGCTTCCCACCTGTCTGCCCCCACCCTCAGACCTGGATCCCACCTCTACACATGCCGGTTACACATAACTGGTCACATCAGACAGAAAGAGCCTCAGAGACCCCCAGCTCCCCTCACACCTCACATGGGAGTCTCCCCTGCAGATCATCCAGCCTCTCTTCCATGCCTCCGTGGACCGGAACTCACCACTCCGCTAAGCAGGCTGCTCCACATTCACACAGCTCCAAGTTGTCTAAGCTAAGCCACCATCTCCACCCTGCAAACTGCCCCTAAGTGGAAACGAGTTTCCTGCCAGGGACTTTCCTGTGCCTGGAATCCACTCATCCCACAAATATTACCGTAGGACTCTCCTGAGCAGGGGCCCAGTCACCCACCAGGAAGTCTCCCCTGAACCCCAGCCTCTCATCCTGTGCAGTTCCTGCAGCTCCTATATGGCACCAGTCACGGTGACTCATAGGCATGGCCTTGCCTGATTCCCACAAAGGCCATGTGAGGAATTTTTTTTATTGTGGTGGAAAGCAAGGTTCAAGGGCCTAATTCCATGGTTGGAATGGAGGGAATACAACATGGTCCTAATAAAAATCACAATGGGGGAGGGGTGCAGGGCTCAAATTTAGGACCTTGTGCTTGCCAGGCAGGTGCTGTGCCTCTGAGCTGAATCCCCAGCCCAAAATCACATGACTTTTAAGAATCAGTGCCCACTACCTCGTAATGCCCACTCCTGCCTTATTAGCTGGATCTTTGCCCCACCACCAGCACATTTACCTTATTCTC